>NW_027365391.1:0-117047 GCF_046119375.1 Phyllobates terribilis
TTCAAACATTTCTGGACGTTTTTCAATGGCAAAAATCAATGAATATTGTAAATGCACAAACAGTAATATCTCCACATTGCAAGGTGCAATTCTGAAATTTTTTGCTTTTTCCTGCTAATCCTAGCATGATAAAGAAGATTCAAAGAGAGTGAGATGCCAGCTCCTTTCATTCAGTCAGTAGCTTCAAACATTTCTGGACGTTTTTCAATGGCAAAAATCAATGAATATTGTAAATGCACAAACAGTAATATCTCCACATTGCAAGGTGCAATTCTGAAATTTTTTGCTTTTTCCTGCTAATCCTAGCATGATAAAGAAGATTCAAAGAGAGTGAGATGCCAGCTCCTTTCATTCAGTCAGTAGCTTCAAACATTTCTGGTATATGAAAAACATGTTTTTCAATGGCAAAAATCAATGAATATTGTAAATGCACAAACTAATATCTCCACATTGCAAGGTGCAATTCTGAAATTTTTTGCTTTTTCCTGCTAATCCTAGCATGATAAAGAAGATTCAAAGAGAGTGAGATGCCAGCTCCTTTCATTCAGTCAGTAGCTTCAAACATTTCTGGTATATGAAAAACATGTTTTTCAATGGCAAAAATCAATGAATATTGTAAATGCACAAATAGTAATATCTCCACATTGCAAGGTGCAATTCTGAATTTTTTGCTTTTTTCCTGTTAATCCTAGCATGATAAAGAAGATTCAAAGAGAGTGAGATGCCAGCTCCTTTCATTCAGTCAGTAGCTTCAAACATTTCTGGTATATGAATAACATGATGTTTTTCAATGGCAAAAATCAATGAATATTTTAAATGCACAAACAGTAATATCTCCACATTGCAAGGTGCATTTCTGAAATTTTTTGCTTTTTCCTGCTAATCCTAGCATGATAAAGAAGATTCAAAGAGAGTGAGATGCCAGCTCCTTTCATTCAGTCAGTAGCTTCAAACATTTCTGGACGTTTTTCAATGGCAAAAATCAATGAATATTGTAAATGCACAAACAGTAATATCTCCACATTGCAAGGTGCAATTCTGAAATTTTTTGCTTTTTCCTGCTAATCCTAGCAGGATAAAGAAGATTCAAAGAGAGTGAGATGCCAGCTCCTTTCATTCAGTCAGTAGCTTCAAACATTTCTGGTATATGAAAAACATGTTTTTCAATGGCAAAAATCAATGAATATTGTAAATGCACAAACAGTAATATCTCGACATTGCAAGGTGCAATTCTGAAATTTTTTGCTTTTTCCTGCTAATCCTAGCATGATAAAGAAGATTCAAAGAGAGTGAGATGCCAGCTCCTTTCATTCAGTCAGTAGCTTCAAACATTTCTGGTATATGAAAAACGTTTTTCAATGGCAAAAATCAATGAATATTGTAAATGCACAAACAGTAATATCTCCACATTGCAAGGTGCAATTCTGAAATTTTTTGCTTTTTCCTGTTAATCCTAGCATGATAAAGAAGATTCAAAGAGAGTGAGATGCCATCTCCTTTCATTCAGTCAGTAGCTTCAAACATTTCTGGTATATGAAAAACATGTTTTTCAATGGCAAAAATCAATGAATATTGTAAATGCACAAACAGTAATATCTCCACATTGCAAGGTGCAATTCTGAAATTTTTTGCTTTTTCCTGTTAATCCTAGCATGATAAAGAAGATTCAAGGAGAGTGAGATGCCAGCTCCTTTCATTCAGTCAGTAGCTTCAAACATTTCTGGTATATGAAAAACATGTTTTTCAATGGCAAAAATCAATGAATATTGTAAATGCACAAACAGTAATATCTCCACATTGCAAGGTGCAATTCTGAAATTTTTTGCTTTTTCCTGTTAATCCTAGCATGATAAAGAAGATTCAAAGAGAGTGAGATGCCAGCTCCTTTCATTCAGTCAGTAGCTTCAAACATTTCTGGTATATGAATAACATGATGTTTTTCAATGGCAAAAATCAATGAATATTTTAAATGCACAAACAGTAATATCTCCACATTGCAAGGTGCAATTCTGAAATTTTTTGCTTTTTCCTGCTAATCCTAGCATGATAAAGAAGATTCAAAGAGAGTGAGATGCCAGCTCCTTTCATTCAGTCAGTAGCTTCAAACATTTCTGGACGTTTTTCAATGGCAAAAATCAATGAATATTGTAAATGCACAAACAGTAATATCTCCACATTGCAAGGTGCAATTCTGAAATTTTTTGCTTTTTCCTGCTAATCCTAGCAGGATAAAGAAGATTCAAAGAGAGTGAGATGCCAGCTCCTTTCATTCAGTCAGTAGCTTCAAACATTTCTGGTATATGAAAAACATGTTTTTCAATGGCAAAAATCAATGAATATTGTAAATGCACAAACAGTAATATCTCGACATTGCAAGGTGCAATTCTGAAATTTTTTGCTTTTTCCTGCTAATCCTAGCATGATAAAGAAGATTCAAAGAGAGTGAGATGCCAGCTCCTTTCATTCAGTCAGTAGCTTCAAACATTTCTGGTATATGAAAAACGTTTTTCAATGGCAAAAATCAATGAATATTGTAAATGCACAAACAGTAATATCTACACATTGCAAGGTGCAATTCTGAAATTTTTTGCTTTTTCCTGCTAATCCTAGTATGATAAAGAAGATTCAAAGAGAGTGAGATGCCAGCTCCTTTCATTCAGTCAGTAGCTTCAAACATTTCTGGACGTTTTTCAATGGCAAAAATCAATGAATATTGTAAATGCACAAACAGTAATATCTCCACATTGCAAGGTGCAATTCTGAAATTTTTTGCTTTTTCCTGTTAATCCTAGCATGATAAAGAAGATTCAAAGAGAGTGAGGTGCCAGCTCCTTTCATTCAGTCAGTAGCTTCAAACATTTCTGGTATATGAATAACATGATGTTTTTCAATGGCAAAAATCAATGAATATTGTAAATGCACAAACAGTAATATCTCCACATTGCAAGGTGCAATTCTGAAATTTTTTGCTTTTTCCTGCTAATCCTAGCAGGATAAAGAAGATTCAAAGAGAGTGAGATGCCAGCTCCTTTCATTCAGTCAGTAGCTTCAAACATTTCTGGTATATGAAAAACATGTTTTTCAATGGCAAAAATCAATGAATATTGTAAATGCACAAACAGTAATATCTCCACATTGCAAGGTGCAATTCTGAAATTTTTTGCTTTTTCCTGTTAATCCTAGCATGATAAAGAAGATTCAAAGAGAGTGAGATGCCAGCTCCTTTCATTCAGTCAGTAGCTTCAAACATTTCTGGTATATGAAAAACATGTTTTTCAATGGCAAAAATCAATGAATATTGTAAATGCACAAACAGTAATATCTCCACATTGCAAGGTGCAATTCTGAAATTTTTTGCTTTTTCCTGCTAATCCTAGCATGATAAAGAAGATTCAAAGAGAGTGAGATGCCAGCTCCTTTCATTCAGTCAGTAGCTTCAAACATTTCTGGTATATGAAAAACATGTTTTTCAATGGCAAAAATCAATGAATATTGTAAATGCACAAACAGTAATATCTCCACATTGCAAGGTGCAATTCTGAAATTTTTTGCTTTTTCCTGCTAATCCTAGCATGATAAAGAAGATTCAAAGAGAGTGAGATGCCAGCTCCTTTCATTCAGTCAGTAGCTTCAAACATTTCTGGTATATGAAAAACATGTTTTTCAATGGCAAAAATCAATGAATATTGTAAATGCACAAACAGTAATATCTCCACATTGCAAGGTGCAATTCTGAAATTTTTTGCTTTTTCCTGCTAATCCTAGCATGATAAAGAAGATTCAAAGAGAGTGAGATGCCAGCTCCTTTCATTCAGTCAGTAGCTTCAAACATTTCTGGTATATGAAAAACATGTTTTTCAATGGCAAAAATCAATGAATATTGTAAATGCACAAACAGTAATATCTCCACATTGCAAGGTGCAATTCTGAAATTTTTTGCTTTTTCCTGCTAATCCTAGCATGATAAAGAAGATTCAAAGAGAGTGAGATGCCAGCTCCTTTCATTCAGTCAGTAGCTTCAAACATTTCTGGTATATGAAAAACATGTTTTTCAATGGCAAAAATCAATGAATATTGTAAATGCACAAACAGTAATATCTCCACATTGCAAGGTGCAATTCTGAAATTTTTTGCTTTTTCCTGCTAATCCTAGCATGATAAAGAAGATTCAAAGAGAGTGAGATGCCAGCTCCTTTCATTCAGTCAGTAGCTTCAAACATTTCTGGTATATGAAAAACATGTTTTTCAATGGCAAAAATCAATGAATATTGTAAATGCACAAACAGTAATATCTCCACATTGCAAGGTGCAATTCTGAAATTTTTTGCTTTTTCCTGCTAATCCTAGCATGATAAAGAAGATTCAAAGAGAGTGAGATGCCAGCTCCTTTCATTCAGTCAGTAGCTTCAAACATTTCTGGACGTTTTTCAATGGCAAAAATCAATGAATATTGTAAATGCACAAACAGTAATATCTCCACATTGCAAGGTGCAATTCTGAAATTTTTTGCTTTTTCCTGCTAATCCTAGCATGATAAAGAAGATTCAAAGAGAGTGAGATGCCAGCTCCTTTCATTCAGTCAGTAGCTTCAAACATTTCTGGTATATGAAAAACATGTTTTTCAATGGCAAAAATCAATGAATATTGTAAATGCACAAACAGTAATATCTCCACATTGCAAGGTGCAATTCTGAAATTTTTTGCTTTTTCCTGCTAATCCTAGCATGATAAAGAAGATTCAAAGAGAGTGAGATGCCAGCTCCTTTCATTCAGTCAGTAGCTTCAAACATTTCTGGTATATGAAAAACATGTTTTTCAATGGCAAAAATCAATGAATATTGTAAATGCACAAACAGTAATATCTCCACATTGCAAGGTGCAATTCTGAAATTTTTTGCTTTTTCCTGCTAATCCTAGCATGATAAAGAAGATTCAAAGAGAGTGAGATGCCAGCTCCTTTCATTCAGTCAGTAGCTTCAAACATTTCTGGTATATGAAAAACATGTTTTTCAATGGCAAAAATCAATGAATATTGTAAATGCACAAACAGTAATATCTCCACATTGCAAGGTGCAATTCTGAAATTTTTTGCTTTTTCCTGCTAATCCTAGCATGATAAAGAAGATTCAAAGAGAGTGAGATGCCAGCTCCTTTCATTCAGTCAGTAGCTTCAAACATTTCTGGACGTTTTTCAATGGCAAAAATCAATGAATATTGTAAATGCACAAACAGTAATATCTCCACATTGCAAGGTGCAATTCTGAAATTTTTTGCTTTTTCCTGCTAATCCTAGCAGGATAAAGAAGATTCAAAGAGAGTGAGATGCCAGCTCCTTTCATTCAGTCAGTAGCTTCAAACATTTCTGGTATATGAAAAACATGTTTTTCAATGGCAAAAATCAATGAATATTGTAAATGCACAAACAGTAATATCTCGACATTGCAAGGTGCAATTCTGAAATTTTTTGCTTTTTCCTGCTAATCCTAGCATGATAAAGAAGATTCAAAGAGAGTGAGATGCCAGCTCCTTTCATTCAGTCAGTAGCTTCAAACATTTCTGGTATATGAAAAACGTTTTTCAATGGCAAAAATCAATGAATATTGTAAATGCACAAACAGTAATATCTACACATTGCAAGGTGCAATTCTGAAATTTTTTGCTTTTTCCTGCTAATCCTAGCATGATAAAGAAGATTCAAAGAGAGTGAGATGCCAGCTCCTTTCATTCAGTCAGTAGCTTCAAACATTTCTGGACGTTTTTCAATGGCAAAAATCAATGAATATTGTAAATGCACAAACAGTAATATCTCCACATTGCAAGGTGCAATTCTGAAATTTTTTGCTTTTTCCTGTTAATCCTAGCATGATAAAGAAGATTCAAAGAGAGTGAGATGCCATCTCCTTTCATTCAGTCAGTAGCTTCAAACATTTCTGGTATATGAAAAACATGTTTTTCAATGGCAAAAATCAATGAATATTGTAAATGCACAAACAGTAATATCTCCACATTGCAAGGTGCAATTCTGAAATTTTTTGCTTTTTCCTGCTAATCCTAGCATGATAAAGAAGATTCAAAGAGAGTGAGATGCCAGCTCCTTTCATTCAGTCAGTAGCTTCAAACATTTCTGGTATATGAAAAACATGTTTTTCAATGGCAAAAATCAATGAATATTGTAAATGCACAAACAGTAATATCTCCACATTGCAAGGTGCAATTCTGAAATTTTTTGCTTTTTCCTGCTAATCCTAGCATGATAAAGAAGATTCAAAGAGAGTGAGATGCCAGCTCCTTTCATTCAGTCAGTAGCTTCAAACATTTCTGGTATATGAAAAACATGTTTTTCAATGGCAAAAATCAATGAATATTGTAAATGCACAACAGTAATATCTCCACATTGCAAGGTGCAATTCTGAAATTTTTTGCTTTTTCCTGCTAATCCTAGCATGATAAAGAAGATTCAAAGAGAGTGAGATGCCAGCTCCTTTCATTCAGTCAGTAGCTTCAAACATTTCTGGTATATGAAAAACATGTTTTTCAATGGCAAAAATCAATGAATATTGTAAATGCACAAACAGTAATATCTCCACATTGCAAGGTGCAATTCTGAAATTTTTTGCTTTTTCCTGCTAATCCTAGCATGATAAAGAAGATTCAAAGAGAGTGAGATGCCAGCTCCTTTCATTCAGTCAGTAGCTTCAAACATTTCTGGTATATGAAAAACATGTTTTTCAATGGCAAAAATCAATGAATATTGTAAATGCACAAACAGTAATATCTCCACATTGCAAGGTGCAATTCTGAAATTTTTTGCTTTTTCCTGCTAATCCTAGCATGATAAAGAAGATTCAAAGAGAGTGAGATGCCAGCTCCTTTCATTCAGTCAGTAGCTTCAAACATTTCTGGTATATGAAAAACATGTTTTTCAATGGCAAAAATCAATGAATATTGTAAATGCACAAACAGTAATATCTCCACATTGCAAGGTGCAATTCTGAAATTTTTTGCTTTTTCCTGCTAATCCTAGCATGATAAAGAAGATTCAAAGAGAGTGAGATGCCAGCTCCTTTCATTCAGTCAGTAGCTTCAAACATTTCTGGTATATGAAAACGTTTTTCAATGGCAAAAATCAATGAATATTGTAAATGCACAAACAGTAATATCTCCACATTGCAAGGTGCAATTCTGAAATTTTTTGCTTTTTCCTGCTAATCCTAGCATGATAAAGAAGATTCAAAGAGAGTGAGATGCCAGCTCCTTTCATTCAGTCAGTAGCTTCAAACATTTCTGGTATATGAAAAACATGTTTTTCAATGGCAAAAATCAATGAATATTGTAAATGCACAAACAGTAATATCTCCACATTGCAAGGTGCAATTCTGAAATTTTTTGCTTTTTCCTGCTAATCCTAGCATGATAAAGAAGATTCAAAGAGAGTGAGATGCCAGCTCCTTTCATTCAGTCAGTAGCTTCAAACATTTCTGGTATATGAAAAACATGTTTTTCAATGGCAAAAATCAATGAATATTGTAAATGCACAAACAGTAATATCTCCACATTGCAAGGTGCAATTCTGAAATTTTTTGCGTTTTCCTGCTAATCCTAGCATGATAAAGAAGATTCAAAGAGAGTGAGATGCCAGCTCCTTTCATTCAGTCAGTAGCTTCAAACATTTCTGGTATATGAAAAACATGTTTTTCAATGGCAAAAATCAATGAATATTGTAAATGCACAAACAGTAATATCTCCACATTGCAAGGTGCAATTCTGAAATTTTTTGCTTTTTCCTGCTAATCCTAGCATGATAAAGAAGATTCAAAGAGAGTGAGATGCCAGCTCCTTTCATTCAGTCAGTAGCTTCAAACATTTCTGGTATATGAATAACATGATGTTTTTCAATGGCAAAAATCAATGAATATTGTAAATGCACAAACAGTAATATCTCCACATTGCAAGGTGCAATTCTGAAATTTTTTGCTTTTTCCTGCTAATCCTAGCATGATAAAGAAGATTCAAAGAGAGTGAGATGCCAGCTCCTTTCATTCAGTCAGTAGCTTCAAACATTTCTGGACGTTTTTCAATGGCAAAAATCAATGAATATTGTAAATGCACAAACAGTAATATCTCCACATTGCAAGGTGCAATTCTGAAATTTTTTGCTTTTTCCTGCTAATCCTAGCAGGATAAAGAAGATTCAAAGAGAGTGAGATGCCAGCTCCTTTCATTCAGTCAGTAGCTTCAAACATTTCTGGTATATGAAAAACATGTTTTTCAATGGCAAAAATCAATGAATATTGTAAATGCACAAACAGTAATATCTCCACATTGCAAGGTGCAATTCTGAAATTTTTTGCTTTTTCCTGCTAATCCTAGCATGATAAAGAAGATTCAAAGAGAGTGAGATGCCAGCTCCTTTCATTCAGTCAGTAGCTTCAAACATTTCTGGTATATGAAAAACATGTTTTTCAATGGCAAAAATCAATGAATATTGTAAATGCACAAACAGTAATATCTCCACATTGCAAGGTGCAATTCTGAAATTTTTTGCTTTTTCCTGCTAATCCTAGCATGATAAAGAAGATTCAAAGAGAGTGAGATGCCAGCTCCTTTCATTCAGTCAGTAGCTTCAAACATTTCTGGACGTTTTTCAATGGCAAAAATCAATGAATATTGTAAATGCACAAACAGTAATATCTCCACATTGCAAGGTGCAATTCTGAAATTTTTTGCTTTTTCCTGCTAATCCTAGCATGATAAAGAAGATTCAAAGAGAGTGAGATGCCAGCTCCTTTCATTCAGTCAGTAGCTTCAAACATTTCTGGTATATGAAAAACATGTTTTTCAATGGCAAAAATCAATGAATATTGTAAATGCACAAACAGTAATATCTCCACATTGCAAGGTGCAATTCTGAAATTTTTTGCTTTTTCCTGCTAATCCTAGCATGATAAAGAAGATTCAAAGAGAGTGAGATGCCAGCTCCTTTCATTCAGTCAGTAGCTTCAAACATTTCTGGTATATGAAAAACATGTTTTTCAATGGCAAAAATCAATGAATATTGTAAATGCACAAACAGTAATATCTCCACATTGCAAGGTGCAATTCTGAAATTTTTTGCTTTTTCCTGCTAATCCTAGCATGATAAAGAAGATTCAAAGAGAGTGAGATGCCAGCTCCTTTCATTCAGTCAGTAGCTTCAAACATTTCTGGTATATGAAAAACATGTTTTTCAATGGCAAAAATCAATGAATATTGTAAATGCACAAACAGTAATATCTCCACATTGCAAGGTGCAATTCTGAAATTTTTTGCTTTTTCCTGCTAATCCTAGCATGATAAAGAAGATTCAAAGAGAGTGAGATGCCAGCTCCTTTCATTCAGTCAGTAGCTTCAAACATTTCTGGTATATGAAAAACATGTTTTTCAATGGCAAAAATCAATGAATATTGTAAATGCACAAATAGTAATATCTCCACATTGCAAGGTGCAATTCTGAAATTTTTTGCTTTTTCCTGTTAATCCTAGCATGATAAAGAAGATTCAAAGAGAGTGAGATGCCAGCTCCTTTCATTCAGTCAGTAGCTTCAAACATTTCTGGTATATGAATAACATGATGTTTTTCAATGGCAAAAATCAATGAATATTTTAAATGCACAAACAGTAATATCTCCACATTGCAAGGTGCATTTCTGAAATTTTTTGCTTTTTCCTGCTAATCCTAGCATGATAAAGAAGATTCAAAGAGAGTGAGATGCCAGCTCCTTTCATTCAGTCAGTAGCTTCAAACATTTCTGGACGTTTTTCAATGGCAAAAATCAATGAATATTGTAAATGCACAAACAGTAATATCTCCACATTGCAAGGTGCAATTCTGAAATTTTTTGCTTTTTCCTGCTAATCCTAGCAGGATAAAGAAGATTCAAAGAGAGTGAGATGCCAGCTCCTTTCATTCAGTCAGTAGCTTCAAACATTTCTGGTATATGAAAAACATGTTTTTCAATGGCAAAAATCAATGAATATTGTAAATGCACAAACAGTAATATCTCGACATTGCAAGGTGCAATTCTGAAATTTTTTGCTTTTTCCTGCTAATCCTAGCATGATAAAGAAGATTCAAAGAGAGTGAGATGCCAGCTCCTTTCATTCAGTCAGTAGCTTCAAACATTTCTGGTATATGAAAAACGTTTTTCAATGGCAAAAATCAATGAATATTGTAAATGCACAAACAGTAATATCTACACATTGCAAGGTGCAATTCTGAAATTTTTTGCTTTTTCCTGCTAATCCTAGCATGATAAAGAAGATTCAAAGAGAGTGAGATGCCAGCTCCTTTCATTCAGTCAGTAGCTTCAAACATTTCTGGACGTTTTTCAATGGCAAAAATCAATGAATATTGTAAATGCACAAACAGTAATATCTCCACATTGCAAGGTGCAATTCTGAAATTTTTTGCTTTTTCCTGTTAATCCTAGCATGATAAAGAAGATTCAAAGAGAGTGAGATGCCATCTCCTTTCATTCAGTCAGTAGCTTCAAACATTTCTGGTATATGAAAAACATGTTTTTCAATGGCAAAAATCAATGAATATTGTAAATGCACAAACAGTAATATCTCCACATTGCAAGGTGCAATTCTGAAATTTTTTGCTTTTTCCTGCTAATCCTAGCATGATAAAGAAGATTCAAAGAGAGTGAGATGCCAGCTCCTTTCATTCAGTCAGTAGCTTCAAACATTTCTGGTATATGAAAAACATGTTTTTCAATGGCAAAAATCAATGAATATTGTAAATGCACAAACAGTAATATCTCCACATTGCAAGGTGCAATTCTGAAATTTTTTGCTTTTTCCTGCTAATCCTAGCATGATAAAGAAGATTCAAAGAGAGTGAGATGCCAGCTCCTTTCATTCAGTCAGTAGCTTCAAACATTTCTGGTATATGAAAAACATGTTTTTCAATGGCAAAAATCAATGAATATTGTAAATGCACAAACAGTAATATCTCCACATTGCAAGGTGCAATTCTGAAATTTTTTGCTTTTTCCTGCTAATCCTAGCATGATAAAGAAGATTCAAAGAGAGTGAGATGCCAGCTCCTTTCATTCAGTCAGTAGCTTCAAACATTTCTGGTATATGAAAAACATGTTTTTCAATGGCAAAAATCAATGAATATTGTAAATGCACAAACAGTAATATCTCCACATTGCAAGGTGCAATTCTGAAATTTTTTGCTTTTTCCTGCTAATCCTAGCATGATAAAGAAGATTCAAAGAGAGTGAGATGCCAGCTCCTTTCATTCAGTCAGTAGCTTCAAACATTTCTGGTATATGAAAAACATGTTTTTCAATGGCAAAAATCAATGAATATTGTAAATGCACAAACAGTAATATCTCCACATTGCAAGGTGCAATTCTGAAATTTTTTGCTTTTTCCTGCTAATCCTAGCATGATAAAGAAGATTCAAAGAGAGTGAGATGCCAGCTCCTTTCATTCAGTCAGTAGCTTCAAACATTTCTGGTATATGAAAAACATGTTTTTCAATGGCAAAAATCAATGAATATTGTAAATGCACAAACAGTAATATCTCCACATTGCAAGGTGCAATTCTGAAATTTTTTGCTTTTTCCTGCTAATCCTAGCATGATAAAGAAGATTCAAAGAGAGTGAGATGCCAGCTCCTTTCATTCAGTCAGTAGCTTCAAACATTTCTGGTATATGAAAAACATGTTTTTCAATGGCAAAAATCAATGAATATTGTAAATGCACAAACAGTAATATCTCCACATTGCAAGGTGCAATTCTGAAATTTTTTGCTTTTTCCTGCTAATCCTAGCATGATAAAGAAGATTCAAAGAGAGTGAGATGCCAGCTCCTTTCATTCAGTCAGTAGCTTCAAACATTTCTGGTATATGAAAAACATGTTTTTCAATGGCAAAAATCAATGAATATTGTAAATGCACAAACAGTAATATCTCCACATTGCAAGGTGCAATTCTGAAATTTTTTGCTTTTTCCTGCTAATCCTAGCATGATAAAGAAGATTCAAAGAGAGTGAGATGCCAGCTCCTTTCATTCAGTCAGTAGCTTCAAACATTTCTGGTATATGAAAAACATGTTTTTCAATGGCAAAAATCAATGAATATTGTAAATGCACAAACAGTAATATCTCCACATTGCAAGGTGCAATTCTGAAATTTTTTGCTTTTTCCTGCTAATCCTAGCATGATAAAGAAGATTCAAAGAGAGTGAGATGCCAGCTCCTTTCATTCAGTCAGTAGCTTCAAACATTTCTGGTATATGAAAAACATGTTTTTCAATGGCAAAAATCAATGAATATTGTAAATGCACAAACAGTAATATCTCCACATTGCAAGGTGCAATTCTGAAATTTTTTGCTTTTTCCTGCTAATCCTAGCATGATAAAGAAGATTCAAAGAGAGTGAGATGCCAGCTCCTTTCATTCAGTCAGTAGCTTCAAACATTTCTGGACGTTTTTCAATGGCAAAAATCAATGAATATTGTAAATGCACAAACAGTAATATCTCCACATTGCAAGGTGCAATTCTGAAATTTTTTGCTTTTTCCTGCTAATCCTAGCATGATAAAGAAGATTCAAAGAGAGTGAGATGCCAGCTCCTTTCATTCAGTCAGTAGCTTCAAACATTTCTGGTATATGAAAAACATGTTTTTCAATGGCAAAAATCAATGAATATTGTAAATGCACAAACAGTAATATCTCCACATTGCAAGGTGCAATTCTGAAATTTTTTGCTTTTTCCTGCTAATCCTAGCATGATAAAGAAGATTCAAAGAGAGTGAGATGCCAGCTCCTTTCATTCAGTCAGTAGCTTCAAACATTTCTGGACGTTTTTCAATGGCAAAAATCAATGAATATTGTAAATGCACAAACAGTAATATCTCCACATTGCAAGGTGCAATTCTGAAATTTTTTGCCTTTTCCTGCTAATCCTAGCATGATAAAGAAGATTCAAAGAGAGTGAGATGCCAGCTCCTTTCATTCAGTCAGTAGCTTCAAACATTTCTGGTATATGAAAAACATGTTTTTCAATGGCAAAAATCAATGAATATTGTAAATGCACAAACAGTAATATCTCCACATTGCAAGGTGCAATTCTGAAATTTTTTGCTTTTTCCTGCTAATCCTAGCATGATAAAGAAGATTCAAAGAGAGTGAGATGCCAGCTCCTTTCATTCAGTCAGTAGCTTCAAACATTTCTGGTATATGAAAAACATGTTTTTCAATGGCAAAAATCAATGAATATTGTAAATGCACAAACAGTAATATCTCCACATTGCAAGGTGCAATTCTGAAATTTTTTGCTTTTTCCTGCTAATCCTAGCATGATAAAGAAGATTCAAAGAGAGTGAGATGCCAGCTCCTTTCATTCAGTCAGTAGCTTCAAACATTTCTGGTATATGAAAAACATGTTTTTCAATGGCAAAAATCAATGAATATTGTAAATGCACAAACAGTAATATCTCCACATTGCAAGGTGCAATTCTGAAATTTTTTGCTTTTTCCTGCTAATCCTAGCATGATAAAGAAGATTCAAAGAGAGTGAGATGCCAGCTCCTTTCATTCAGTCAGTAGCTTCAAACATTTCTGGTATATGAAAAACATGTTTTTCAATGGCAAAAATCAATGAATATTGTAAATGCACAAATAGTAATATCTCCACATTGCAAGGTGCAATTCTGAAATTTTTTGCTTTTTCCTGTTAATCCTAGCATGATAAAGAAGATTCAAAGAGAGTGAGATGCCAGCTCCTTTCATTCAGTAGCTTCAAACATTTCTGGTATATGAATAACATGATGTTTTTCAATGGCAAAAATCAATGAATATTTTAAATGCACAAACAGTAATATCTCCACATTGCAAGGTGCATTTCTGAAATTTTTTGCTTTTTCCTGCTAATCCTAGCATGATAAAGAAGATTCAAAGAGAGTGAGATGCCAGCTCCTTTCATTCAGTCAGTAGCTTCAAACATTTCTGGACGTTTTTCAATGGCAAAAATCAATGAATATTGTAAATGCACAAACAGTAATATCTCCACATTGCAAGGTGCAATTCTGAAATTTTTTGCTTTTTCCTGCTAATCCTAGCAGGATAAAGAAGATTCAAAGAGAGTGAGATGCCAGCTCCTTTCATTCAGTCAGTAGCTTCAAACATTTCTGGTATATGAAAAACATGTTTTTCAATGGCAAAAATCAATGAATATTGTAAATGCACAAACAGTAATATCTCGACATTGCAAGGTGCAATTCTGAAATTTTTTGCTTTTTCCTGCTAATCCTAGCATGATAAAGAAGATTCAAAGAGAGTGAGATGCCAGCTCCTTTCATTCAGTCAGTAGCTTCAAACATTTCTGGTATATGAAAAACGTTTTTCAATGGCAAAAATCAATGAATATTGTAAATGCACAAACAGTAATATCTACACATTGCAAGGTGCAATTCTGAAATTTTTTGCTTTTTCCTGCTAATCCTAGCATGATAAAGAAGATTCAAAGAGAGTGAGATGCCAGCTCCTTTCATTCAGTCAGTAGCTTCAAACATTTCTGGACGTTTTTCAATGGCAAAAATCAATGAATATTGTAAATGCACAAACAGTAATATCTCCACATTGCAAGGTGCAATTCTGAAATTTTTTGCTTTTTCCTGTTAATCCTAGCATGATAAAGAAGATTCAAAGAGAGTGAGATGCCATCTCCTTTCATTCAGTCAGTAGCTTCAAACATTTCTGGTATATGAAAAACATGTTTTTCAATGGCAAAAATCAATGAATATTGTAAATGCACAAACAGTAATATCTCCACATTGCAAGGTGCAATTCTGAAATTTTTTGCTTTTTCCTGCTAATCCTAGCATGATAAAGAAGATTCAAAGAGAGTGAGATGCCAGCTCCTTTCATTCAGTCAGTAGCTTCAAACATTTCTGGTATATGAAAAACATGTTTTTCAATGGCAAAAATCAATGAATATTGTAAATGCACAAACAGTAATATCTCCACATTGCAAGGTGCAATTCTGAAATTTTTTGCTTTTTCCTGCTAATCCTAGCATGATAAAGAAGATTCAAAGAGAGTGAGATGCCAGCTCCTTTCATTCAGTCAGTAGCTTCAAACATTTCTGGTATATGAAAAACATGTTTTTCAATGGCAAAAATCAATGAATATTGTAAATGCACAAACAGTAATATCTCCACATTGCAAGGTGCAATTCTGAAATTTTTTGCTTTTTCCTGCTAATCCTAGCATGATAAAGAAGATTCAAAGAGAGTGAGATGCCAGCTCCTTTCATTCAGTCAGTAGCTTCAAACATTTCTGGTATATGAAAAACATGTTTTTCAATGGCAAAAATCAATGAATATTGTAAATGCACAAATAGTAATATCTCCACATTGCAAGGTGCAATTCTGAAATTTTTTGCTTTTTCCTGTTAATCCTAGCATGATAAAGAAGATTCAAAGAGAGTGAGATGCCAGCTCCTTTCATTCAGTAGCTTCAAACATTTCTGGTATATGAATAACATGATGTTTTTCAATGGCAAAAATCAATGAATATTTTAAATGCACAAACAGTAATATCTCCACATTGCAAGGTGCATTTCTGAAATTTTTTGCTTTTTCCTGCTAATCCTAGCATGATAAAGAAGATTCAAAGAGAGTGAGATGCCAGCTCCTTTCATTCAGTCAGTAGCTTCAAACATTTCTGGACGTTTTTCAATGGCAAAAATCAATGAATATTGTAAATGCACAAACAGTAATATCTCCACATTGCAAGGTGCAATTCTGAAATTTTTTGCTTTTTCCTGCTAATCCTAGCAGGATAAAGAAGATTCAAAGAGAGTGAGATGCCAGCTCCTTTCATTCAGTCAGTAGCTTCAAACATTTCTGGTATATGAAAAACATGTTTTTCAATGGCAAAAATCAATGAATATTGTAAATGCACAAACAGTAATATCTCGACATTGCAAGGTGCAATTCTGAAATTTTTTGCTTTTTCCTGCTAATCCTAGCATGATAAAGAAGATTCAAAGAGAGTGAGATGCCAGCTCCTTTCATTCAGTCAGTAGCTTCAAACATTTCTGGTATATGAAAAACGTTTTTCAATGGCAAAAATCAATGAATATTGTAAATGCACAAACAGTAATATCTACACATTGCAAGGTGCAATTCTGAAATTTTTTGCTTTTTCCTGCTAATCCTAGCATGATAAAGAAGATTCAAAGAGAGTGAGATGCCAGCTCCTTTCATTCAGTCAGTAGCTTCAAACATTTCTGGACGTTTTTCAATGGCAATAATCAATGAATATTGTAAATGCACAAACAGTAATATCTCCACATTGCAAGGTGCAATTCTGAAATTTTTTGCTTTTTCCTGTTAATCCTAGCATGATAAAGAAGATTCAAAGAGAGTGAGATGCCATCTCCTTTCATTCAGTCAGTAGCTTCAAACATTTCTGGTATATGAAAAACATGTTTTTCAATGGCAAAAATCAATGAATATTGTAAATGCACAAACAGTAATATCTCCACATTGCAAGGTGCAATTCTGAAATTTTTTGCTTTTTCCTGCTAATCCTAGCATGATAAAGAAGATTCAAAGAGAGTGAGATGCCAGCTCCTTTCATTCAGTCAGTAGCTTCAAACATTTCTGGTATATGAAAAACATGTTTTTCAATGGCAAAAATCAATGAATATTGTAAATGCACAAACAGTAATATCTCCACATTGCAAGGTGCAATTCTGAAATTTTTTGCTTTTTCCTGCTAATCCTAGCATGATAAAGAAGATTCAAAGAGAGTGAGATGCCAGCTCCTTTCATTCAGTCAGTAGCTTCAAACATTTCTGGTATATGAAAAACATGTTTTTCAATGGCAAAAATCAATGAATATTGTAAATGCACAAACAGTAATATCTCCACATTGCAAGGTGCAATTCTGAAATTTTTTGCTTTTTCCTGCTAATCCTAGCATGATAAAGAAGATTCAAAGAGAGTGAGATGCCAGCTCCTTTCATTCAGTCAGTAGCTTCAAACATTTCTGGTATATGAAAAACATGTTTTTCAATGGCAAAAATCAATGAATATTGTAAATGCACAAACAGTAATATCTCCACATTGCAAGGTGCAATTCTGAAATTTTTTGCTTTTTCCTGCTAATCCTAGCATGATAAAGAAGATTCAAAGAGAGTGAGATGCCAGCTCCTTTCATTCAGTCAGTAGCTTCAAACATTTCTGGACGTTTTTCAATGGCAAAAATCAATGAATATTGTAAATGCACAAACAGTAATATCTCCACATTGCAAGGTGCAATTCTGAAATTTTTTGCTTTTTCCTGCTAATCCTAGCATGATAAAGAAGATTCAAAGAGAGTGAGATGCCAGCTCCTTTCATTCAGTCAGTAGCTTCAAACATTTCTGGTATATGAAAAACATGTTTTTCAATGGCAAAAATCAATGAATATTGTAAATGCACAAACAGTAATATCTCCACATTGCAAGGTGCAATTCTGAAATTTTTTGCTTTTTCCTGCTAATCCTAGCATGATAAAGAAGATTCAAAGAGAGTGAGATGCCAGCTCCTTTCATTCAGTCAGTAGCTTCAAACATTTCTGGTATATGAAAAACATGTTTTTCAATGGCAAAAATCAATGAATATTGTAAATGCACAAACAGTAATATCTCCACATTGCAAGGTGCAATTCTGAAATTTTTTGCTTTTTCCTGCTAATCCTAGCATGATAAAGAAGATTCAAAGAGAGTGAGATGCCAGCTCCTTTCATTCAGTCAGTAGCTTCAAACATTTCTGGACGTTTTTCAATGGCAAAAATCAATGAATATTGTAAATGCACAAACAGTAATATCTCCACATTGCAAGGTGCAATTCTGAAATTTTTTGCTTTTTCCTGCTAATCCTAGCATGATAAAGAAGATTCAAAGAGAGTGAGATGCCAGCTCCTTTCATTCAGTCAGTAGCTTCAAACATTTCTGGTATATGAAAAACATGTTTTTCAATGGCAAAAATCAATGAATATTGTAAATGCACAAACAGTAATATCTCCACATTGCAAGGTGCAATTCTGAAATTTTTTGCTTTTTCCTGCTAATCCTAGCATGATAAAGAAGATTCAAAGAGAGTGAGATGCCAGCTCCTTTCATTCAGTCAGTAGCTTCAAACATTTCTGGACGTTTTTCAATGGCAAAAATCAATGAATATTGTAAATGCACAAACAGTAATATCTCCACATTGCAAGGTGCAATTCTGAAATTTTTTGCTTTTTCCTGCTAATCCTAGCATGATAAAGAAGATTCAAAGAGAGTGAGATGCCAGCTCCTTTCATTCAGTCAGTAGCTTCAAACATTTCTGGTATATGAAAAACATGTTTTTCAATGGCAAAAATCAATGAATATTGTAAATGCACAAACAGTAATATCTCCACATTGCAAGGTGCAATTCTGAAATTTTTTGCTTTTTCCTGCTAATCCTAGCATGATAAAGAAGATTCAAAGAGAGTGAGATGCCAGCTCCTTTCATTCAGTCAGTAGCTTCAAACATTTCTGGTATATGAAAAACATGTTTTTCAATGGCAAAAATCAATGAATATTGTAAATGCACAAATAGTAATATCTCCACATTGCAAGGTGCAATTCTGAAATTTTTTGCTTTTTCCTGTTAATCCTAGCATGATAAAGAAGATTCAAAGAGAGTGAGATGCCAGCTCCTTTCATTCAGTCAGTAGCTTCAAACATTTCTGGTATATGAATAACATGATGTTTTTCAATGGCAAAAATCAATGAATATTTTAAATGCACAAACAGTAATATCTCCACATTGCAAGGTGCATTTCTGAAATTTTTTGCTTTTTCCTGCTAATCCTAGCATGATAAAGAAGATTCAAAGAGAGTGAGATGCCAGCTCCTTTCATTCAGTCAGTAGCTTCAAACATTTCTGGACGTTTTTCAATGGCAAAAATCAATGAATATTGTAAATGCACAAACAGTAATATCTCCACATTGCAAGGTGCAATTCTGAAATTTTTTGCTTTTTCCTGCTAATCCTAGCAGGATAAAGAAGATTCAAAGAGAGTGAGATGCCAGCTCCTTTCATTCAGTCAGTAGCTTCAAACATTTCTGGTATATGAAAAACATGTTTTTCAATGGCAAAAATCAATGAATATTGTAAATGCACAAACAGTAATATCTCGACATTGCAAGGTGCAATTCTGAAATTTTTTGCTTTTTCCTGCTAATCCTAGCATGATAAAGAAGATTCAAAGAGAGTGAGATGCCAGCTCCTTTCATTCAGTCAGTAGCTTCAAACATTTCTGGTATATGAAAAACGTTTTTCAATGGCAAAAATCAATGAATATTGTAAATGCACAAACAGTAATATCTACACATTGCAAGGTGCAATTCTGAAATTTTTTGCTTTTTCCTGCTAATCCTAGCATGATAAAGAAGATTCAAAGAGAGTGAGATGCCAGCTCCTTTCATTCAGTCAGTAGCTTCAAACATTTCTGGACGTTTTTCAATGGCAAAAATCAATGAATATTGTAAATGCACAAACAGTAATATCTCCACATTGCAAGGTGCAATTCTGAAATTTTTTGCTTTTTCCTGTTAATCCTAGCATGATAAAGAAGATTCAAAGAGAGTGAGATGCCATCTCCTTTCATTCAGTCAGTAGCTTCAAACATTTCTGGTATAAGAAAAACATGTTTTTCAATGGCAAAAATCAATGAATATTGTAAATGCACAAACAGTAATATCTCCACATTGCAAGGTGCAATTCTGAAATTTTTTGCTTTTTCCTGCTAATCCTAGCATGATAAAGAAGATTCAAGGAGAGTGAGATGCCAGCTCCTTTCATTCAGTCAGTAGCTTCAAACATTTCTGGTATATGAAAAACATGTTTTTCAATGGCAAAAATCAATGAATATTGTAAATGCACAAACAGTAATATCTCCACATTGCAAGGTGCAATTCTGAAATTTTTTGCTTTTTCCTGTTAATCCTAGCATGATAAAGAAGATTCAAAGAGAGTGAGATGCCAGCTCCTTTCATTCAGTCAGTAGCTTCAAACATTTCTGGTATATGAATAACATGATGTTTTTCAATGGCAAAAATCAATGAATATTTTAAATGCACAAACAGTAATATCTCCACATTGCAAGGTGCAATTCTGAAATTTTTTGCTTTTTCCTGCTAATCCTAGCATGATAAAGAAGATTCAAAGAGAGTGAGATGCCAGCTCCTTTCATTCAGTCAGTAGCTTCAAACATTTCTGGACGTTTTTCAATGGCAAAAATCAATGAATATTGTAAATGCACAAACAGTAATATCTCCACATTGCAAGGTGCAATTCTGAAATTTTTTGCTTTTTCCTGCTAATCCTAGCAGGATAAAGAAGATTCAAAGAGAGTGAGATGCCAGCTCCTTTCATTCAGTCAGTAGCTTCAAACATTTCTGGTATATGAAAAACATGTTTTTCAATGGCAAAAATCAATGAATATTGTAAATGCACAAACAGTAATATCTCGACATTGCAAGGTGCAATTCTGAAATTTTTTGCTTTTTCCTGCTAATCCTAGCATGATAAAGAAGATTCAAAGAGAGTGAGATGCCAGCTCCTTTCATTCAGTCAGTAGCTTCAAACATTTCTGGTACTGTGACCACGTTACTTGGTATATATATTACAGTTGGTGCTTATGGAACTCTACAGAACTGCTGATCTCCATAATAATTAGTTTCCTGTTCAGAACTATATGTGCCTTTTATTTTTATCTCTCAGGTCAATTTTCATTATTTTTTTTGATACTTTTGACTGTGATTTACATTTAAAGGATTGCATTCTAGGGGGTACATATTTATGCAGTTTTTAAGGGTATTGATTGCTTCTTGTTGGAATGATATTTGTTTAATGCAAATTTCTTCTAGCCATTGTTCCCAGTCATTTTGCAACCCTAAAGTCTTTTGTCCACCCTTTAGGTCAAATATTTCTAGTGTTATTTTAGTGTTTTTCTATATATATATACCCATAGGTCTGATATTTTATAATGGCGGCTAATAAAAAAAATACCCAAAAGTCTTTGGAAGCTCCCCTTAAAACTAGTGCGGTTAGAGCGAAGTCCTCCCAACGCTTTTCATTTTCAAACCCATCAGAAGATGCTGTTAATACTGTCAGTCCTCTTAAGTCCAGATCACCTCATAGAAATCCGGAAGACAGACTGAGTTCTAAAATAAGCTCTCCCACCAAAGAATCTTCTAAAAGTCTATTATCTCCAAAACCACAGAGAATTCCTGATGCTAAACCTGCCCCTTCTATCGTAGTTAAAGGAAAAAAAGTGGAAGAGATGGATATTTCCATCTCATCAAAGAGAAGGGACCCAGGAGCCTGGAGCAACAAGTATTCTTCATTGGCTACGAGTTCGGAGGAGGAATCCTCGGACACGTCTCCTAATCCTAGTCCAGATAAGAGACGTGCTAAAAAGGACTTTTCCCCTTCGTCCCCAGACCCTACGCTTAGTGTCCCGGTCAAAATGCCCATTTCACAAGAGTTGGGAAATACCGACCTTGGTTCATATCTGGACAATCTTTTAAAGACAATTGACAGAAATATGAAACTGGGCTTCGAGAAACAGGTAGACACCATGAAATCTACTTTGGAAGCTTTTGGTCTTAAATTGGAGGAAAACACTAAAAGACTTGAAACGGTGGAGGGAAGGGTAGAGTCTGTCTCTTCTGATAATCTAGAAATTAAATCTGAGCTTAAAAGACTCAGATTAAAAGTTGCGGATTTGGAGGACAGGAGTAGGAGAAATAATTTGAAAATTAGAGGCATATCTGAGGATGTTTCTCCCTCAGATATCTCGGCTTTTCTCAAAGACTTATTTCACAAGACAATCCCATCCCTTTCTGAGCAGGATCTTATCATTGATAGGGCCCATCGCTTATTTCGTCCGACCTCCATTTCCTCGGATCTTCCTAGGGATGTAATAGCTAGGTTACATTTCTTCTCGACCAAAGAGAGAATCTTGAATTATATCAGGGAAAATAGGACTTTTCCAGAGCCTTTCTCGCACCTAAAAATCTTCTCCGATTTTTCCAAAGAAACCATGGATGCAAGAAGGTCATACAAATTGACCACAGATAGACTGAGGGATATGAATATCCCATATAGGTGGGGCTTTCCAGTAAAGTTGCTGATTTTCTTTAACCGGAAAACATTCACTCTTACAGATCCTGATGAAGGCCCTAAATTTTTTGATTTTATAAAAGACATTCCCTACAAAGTTACAAAGGCACCTCACCGCTGAAATGATAAACACTACTCCCTTGGGAGCCCTCTTTAAAAATAATCTCATTTTATCACCTCACCTAACATGCTATAATAAATTTATCATTCTTCTTTATATTTAGCCTTCATGGTTTGTCCACATTATTTTTCCCCCCAATCTGAGGGAGAACCTTTTCGGTGAAGGTTCCCTCAGGAGATTTTTTGATTCGTTTTTTTTTTTCTTTTTCTTTGAATATTTGGTTATTGTTATTACTATCTTTGAATTAATATTAGAGATATTGTATTCCAGCTTTGATTGTCGGTTGATTTTTATTTTTTGGGAATTTGTTGGACCAACTGACCCCTCTCCTTTTGACTTACTTTAATTATTAATTTACCTATGCCTATCAAGATCATCACCTATAATGTAAGAGGCCTAAACAGTCCCAATAAGAGATTCTCCCTTTGGAAGGAATTGGGTCATCTTGGTGCTGATGTTGCGTGTCTTCAGGAGACAAGGTTTGCCGAGGGAAAACACCCTACCTTCACCCACAAACGCTACCCTCATATATTTGAATCCACTAGCGACCGGAAAAAAGCCGGTGTAGCTACAGTGATCAGAGATTCTGTCCCATTTGAGTTTTTAGATCAGCATAGAGATGTCAATGGAAGGTTCCATATATTGCTCTGTAAACTGAATAATCATGAGTGCACTGTTGTTAACCTATACGCCCCAAATAAAAAGCAAATACCCTTTTTGAATAAGGTTTTTAGAAAGGTTGAAGAGGTTAGGAGAGGCGAATTGATTTTTTTGGGAGACTTCAACATGGTCCCGGACGGGCATATGGACTCTTCCTCCCCCAGCCGTCATTTATACCCGACGCTAAACAATTGGCTTTATAAAAATGAACTATTTGATACATTTAGATGTCTGCAAACTACCTCCAAAGAATTCTCCCATTTTTCGGATGCGCACCAAACGGCCTCTAGAATTGACCTAATAATAACTGACGTTTTTTCTTTACCCAAATTCTCTAACGTATCTATAGGCCTTAGGTCTCTATCAGATCATGCCCCTATGTCATGTGAAATTCATATTGGTCCTCTTATTAAAAATGGATTTCTTTGGAAATGTAGATCTTCACTTATTCATAACCCCAAAAACAAAAAAATTATTGAAAAAGCTATTTCTGATTATTTTAGGGAGAACGATACCCCAGATTTATCTAATCCCTTCTCCAGCTGGTGCGCTCACAAGGCCGTCCTTCGTGGTGTACTAATGCAGATATCCTCATCTGAAAAAAAAGAAAAAAGATCAAAAATTAATTCTCTTCAAAAACTGATTAGGGAAAAAGAATTAGAGCAAATTAATCTTCCTTCCCCTTCCCCAATAATTCAAAAAGAACTCTCAAATTTAAGGGTAGAGCTAAAATCAGAAATTTCTTCCTCCTATGATGCAATTATTCGGAAATCAAAATTTAATTACTATGCGGCTCTAAATAAACCTACCCGCTTTATGGCCCGCCTAGTCAAATGTAAAAGAGCAATTAATAGAATAGATAAAATAAAAAACAATAGTGGAATAACGTTTTGCCACCCTAAAGATATAGTGAACCAGTTTGCAAATTTTTAAAAAAAACTCTACAACATCAAAACTGATCCTCTAATTTCCCATCCTCACCCAGATGCAATCAACAAATTTTTATCCTCCATTAACCTACCGAAATTGAGCCCTCTGGATCACGAGTCATTGAATAAGCCTTTTTCTAACCTTGAAATTATTAACACAATAAAGCAACTTAAAGATTTCAAGGCTCCGGGTCCAGATGGGTTCATCAATGAGTATTATAAAACTTTTTGTGACCTACTTTCTTCCCCTCTCACGAAAATTTTCAATCATGCTTCCTCAATAAGCTCCTTCCCCTCAGAAATGCTGGAAGCCACCATTACCCTAATACCCAAGTCTAAGGACGAGAGAGATAATGTTAAAAATTATAGGCCCATTTCGCTAATTAACACTGATATTAAGATATATTCGAAAATTCTGGCCAATCGTTTATCGACTATTCTCCCATCTCTCATCAACGACGATCAGATTGGCTTCGTTGGTGGGAGGCAAGCAACTGATGGCTCTAGAAGACTTCTGAATATTATTAAGGAGATAAATACGGCGAAACTCCCAACTTCATTGCTTGCTTTAGACGCTGAAAAAGCTTTCGACAGGTTAAATTGGCTATACCTTAAACTCACCCTTATTAAATTCGGTTTTGATAACAAATTTCTCTCTTCAATTATGGCCCTCTATTCTAACCCCCAAGCAAAAATTTATGTTAACAATTATCTCTCAAATCCAATCCCTATCACAAATGGTACTAGACAGGGTTGCCCACTTTCCCCCCTTCTCTTTGTCCTGGCTATGGAGCCTTTGGCACAGAGGATTAGAGAAAACACTGACATTAGGGGGATTTCTACCCCATCTCGAGAATTTAAAATTGGCCTCTTTGCAGATGATGTTATGCTTTCCTTGCTGGACCCAGTAAATTCGGTTGCGGAAGTTTCGAAGGTTCTAGAACTATTCTCTCAGATTTCTTATTTTAAGATCAATAATGAGAAGTCTAAACTTTTAAACATTAATCTGGACCGTCAGACGAGAGAGGTTTTACACTCGAGATTTTCCTTCGGTTTGGCTAAACGCAATCTGACTTATTTGGGGATCAGTATTGGTAAAACTATTAACTCAACAATTTCTGACAACCTGGTTCTGATTGAGGATATCGTCCGTGGAGATTTGATGGAATTTTTGAAAAGAGATTTGTCATGGTGGGGTAGAGTCCTCTCTATTAAGATGTTTGTTCTACCCAAAATCTTGTATTTTTTCCGCAACTTACCTTTAACTATTTCTCACATCTTTATTCAAAAAATTCAAAATCAGATTAATTCCTATGTCTGGGATAATAAACGTGCGAGGATATCTGCAGACATATTGTACAAGAATAAGTGCAACGGAGGTCTGAGCCACCCTAATATTTCCGCTTACTATTTGGCAAACCTCATCAAACAGAGCAGTAATTGGTTTAATTCTGACAGTCCCCCAGCTTGGATGACTCTGGAGACCTTCTTAAATAATGGTTCTTCTCCCCGTGAATTGTTACTTAGGCATCTCTTTAAACAGTGCACTCATGATTCTTCCCATCCTATTTTCCAGGCGATTATTGACGCCTGGAAAAAAATCGCCAAAAGAAAGAAAAAGAGTCCCCTAAGAGATTCTGATAGGGATAAGTTTTCTTTTGTCAAAAACTTTCCAATTGGTTTTGTTGCTGATCTGTATAACTCTTCCATTCCAGATCAGTGGGACAATAAAGGGTTAAGGAAAATTGGAGACTTCTATGAAGCTTCTGCCTTTATTCCTTTCCAAACTCTTAAAAAAAGATTCAACTTACCTTCCTCTGATTTCTTTTTATACTCTCATTTAAAGAGCATTATTCTGGAATTTATTTCTGGTAAACTTATTGTTTCTGAAACCTCGGTGAACCTGTTAAGCAACCCATCCCACAAAATTTTTTGGAGCCTGAGACACATATATAACAGCTTCAATAATGATCTTTCCTTCCAAAAACACCTCTACATGATACGCTGGGAAAAAGATCTAAAACTCAATTTCCAATCCGATCAATGGGAGAGTGCTGTTCTTTTTTCTCAGGCCTCTAATATATCTATGCCCTTACAAGAGGCTTACTTCAAAATTCTAACCAGATGGTATTACACTCCAATCAGGCTTCACCATATAAAGCCCAGCAACTCTCCCCTTTGTTGGAGGGAGTGCGGCCTTAGGGGAGATCTTTTACATCTCTTTTGGAGCTGCCCTAAAATCCGGAATCTATGGGCTCAGATCTCTTCTTTGGTAGATGACCTTTTAGGCAGACCTGTAGTATTGACCCCTCAAATGGCTTTACTATCCTTAGATCTTGAACCATATAAGTCGTTTGAAAGATCTTTGGTGATTCACTTATTTTCAGTGTGTAAGAACGCATTGGCTTTTTATTGGAGAAAGTCATATGTCCCCACTTTGGAGGACTTAGTTGATAAGATGAATCTCCATAGAATATTTGAACTCAGATTTGCCCTTATCAACAATAATTTACTTAAATTTTCTAGGAAGTGGGATATTTGGCTCACTAAATTCCCTCAACCCTCTCATAACGCTGGAACATCTTAATGTGTGTCGTGTTTAGCTCATTAATATGTTTAATTTTTGCTAATGATAGTAATGTGTGTTTAAAGTGTTCAAATTTCTGTATTATCGTATATACTATTTGACGAACAAATTTCTCCCATCTTTCCTGATTATCCATTCCCGTTTGTTCCCTTTCCCTTTCCCTTCCCTCAGAATTTTTCCCTTATTATGAATATTCTTTTGTCACTACTTTTATGCTACGTGTGTTATTCCCCTGTTAAATTGTTTATTAAAAATAAAAAAATATGGTAAAACAAACATTTCTGGTATATGAAAAACGTTTTTCAATGGCAAAAATCAATGAATATTGTAAATGCACAAACAGTAATATCTACACATTGCAAGGTGCAATTCTGAAATTTTTTGCTTTTTCCTGCTAATCCTAGTATGATAAAGAAGATTCAAAGAGAGTGAGATGCCAGCTCCTTTCATTCAGTCAGTAGCTTCAAACATTTCTGGACGTTTTTCAATGGCAAAAATCAATGAATATTGTAAATGCACAAACAGTAATATCTCCACATTGCAAGGTGCAATTCTGAAATTTTTTGCTTTTTCCTGTTAATCCTAGCATGATAAAGAAGATTCAAAGAGAGTGAGGTGCCAGCTCCTTTCATTCAGTCAGTAGCTTCAAACATTTCTGGTATATGAATAACATGATGTTTTTCAATGGCAAAAATCAATGAATATTGTAAATGCACAAACAGTAATATCTCCACATTGCAAGGTGCAATTCTGAAATTTTTTGCTTTTTCCTGCTAATCCTAGCAGGATAAAGAAGATTCAAAGAGAGTGAGATGCCAGCTCCTTTCATTCAGTCAGTAGCTTCAAACATTTCTGGTATATGAAAAACATGTTTTTCAATGGCAAAAATCAATGAATATTGTAAATGCACAAACAGTAATATCTCCACATTGCAAGGTGCAATTCTGAAATTTTTTGCTTTTTCCTGCTAATCCTAGCATGATAAAGAAGATTCAAAGAGAGTGAGATGCCAGCTCCTTTCATTCAGTCAGTAGCTTCAAACATTTCTGGTATATGAAAAACATGTTTTTCAATGGCAAAAATCAATGAATATTGTAAATGCACAAACAGTAATATCTCCACATTGCAAGGTGCAATTCTGAAATTTTTTGCTTTTTCCTGCTAATCCTAGCATGATAAAGAAGATTCAAAGAGAGTGAGATGCCAGCTCCTTTCATTCAGTCAGTAGCTTCAAACATTTCTGGTATATGAAAAACGTTTTTCAATGGCAAAAATCAATGAATATTGTAAATGCACAAACAGTAATATCTCCACATTGCAAGGTGCAATTCTGAAATTTTTTGCTTTTTCCTGCTAATCCTAGCAAGATAAAGAAGATTCAAAGAGAGTGAGATGCCAGCTCCTTTCATTCAGTCAGTAGCTTCAAACATTTCTGGTATATGAAAAACATGTTTTTCAATGGCAAAAATCAATGAATATTGTAAATGCACAAACAGTAATATCTCCACATTGCAAGGTGCAATTCTCAAATTTTTTTGCTTTTTCCTGTTAATCCTAGCATGATAAAGAAGATTCAAAGAGAGTGAGATGCCAGCTCCTTTCATTCAGTCAGTAGCTTCAAACATTTCTGGTATATGAATAACATGATGTTTTTCAATGGCAAAAATCAATGAATATTGTAAATGCACAAACAGTAATATCTCCACATTGCAAGGTGCAATTCTGAAATTTTTTGCTTTTTCCTGCTAATCCTAGCATGATAAAGAAGATTCAAAGAGAGTGAGATGCCAGCTCCTTTCATTGTCAGTAGCTTCAAACATTTCTGGTATATGAAAAACATGTTTTTCAATGGCAAAAATCAATGAATATTGTAAATGCACAAACAGTAATATCTCCACATTGCAAGGTGCAATTCTGAAATTTTTTGCTTTTTCCTGCTAATCCTAGCATGATAAAGAAGATTCAAAGAGAGTGAGATGCCAGCTCCTTTCATTCAGTCAGTAGCTTCAAACATTTCTGGTATATGAAAAACATGTTTTTCAATGGCAAAAATCAATGAATATTGTAAATGCACAAACAGTAATATCTCCACATTGCAAGGTGCAATTCTGAAATTTTTTGCTTTTTCCTGCTAATCCTAGCATGATAAAGAAGATTCAAAGAGAGTGAGATGCCAGCTCCTTTCATTCAGTCAGTAGCTTCAAACATTTCTGGACGTTTTTCAATGGCAAAAATCAATGAATATTGTAAATGCACAAACAGTAATATCTCCACATTGCAAGGTGCAATTCTGAAATTTTTTGCTTTTTCCTGCTAATCCTAGCATGATAAAGAAGATTCAAAGAGAGTGAGATGCCAGCTCCTTTCATTCAGTCAGTAGCTTCAAACATTTCTGGTATATGAAAAACATGTTTTTCAATGGCAAAAATCAATGAATATTGTAAATGCACAAACAGTAATATCTCCACATTGCAAGGTGCAATTCTGAAATTTTTTGCTTTTTCCTGCTAATCCTAGCATGATAAAGAAGATTCAAAGAGAGTGAGATGCCAGCTCCTTTCATTCAGTCAGTAGCTTCAAACATTTCTGGTATATGAAAAACATGTTTTTCAATGGCAAAAATCAATGAATATTGTAAATGCACAAACAGTAATATCTCCACATTGCAATGTGCAATTCTGAAATTTTTTGCTTTTTCCTGCTAATCCTAGCATGATAAAGAAGATTCAAAGAGAGTGAGATGCCAGCTCCTTTCATTCAGTCAGTAGCTTCAAACATTTCTGGTATATGAAAAACATGTTTTTCAATGGCAAAAATCAATGAATATTGTAAATGCACAAACAGTAATATCTCCACATTGCAAGGTGCAATTCTGAAATTTTTTGCTTTTTCCTGCTAATCCTAGCATGATAAAGAAGATTCAAAGAGAGTGAGATGCCAGCTCCTTTCATTCAGTCAGTAGCTTCAAACATTTCTGGACGTTTTTCAATGGCAAAAATCAATGAATATTGTAAATGCACAAACAGTAATATCTCCACATTGCAAGGTGCAATTCTGAAATTTTTTGCTTTTTCCTGTTAATCCTAGCATGATAAAGAAGATTCAAAGAGAGTGAGATGCCAGCTCCTTTCATTCAGTCAGTAGCTTCAAACATTTCTGGTATATGAAAAACATGTTTTTCAATGGCAAAAATCAATGAATATTGTAAATGCACAAACAGTAATATCTCCACATTGCAAGGTGCAATTCTGAAATTTTTTGCTTTTTCCTGCTAATCCTAGCATGATAAAGAAGATTCAAAGAGAGTGAGATGGGGGCGTGGCTTAGGCACAGACCAGGATGGCAGCATAGGTCTGAGCTCCATGAGGGCTAAAATTACAAAGCGACGATAAAAGCAACTTAAGAGGATTTATTCATTCAATTTTTGCATGGACAAACTTCTTAAAGCCTAAGGATCATCCGGATACTAAAAAGACTCTCCTTAACCCGTTATTCCAGGAGATATTTCATTTGGAAGCAGTGAGATGCGTCCTTGATTTCATTCCAGTCGTGGCTATTGTGACACAGACCTGCAGGCTTGCAGGTTTGTGTGTCTCTGCAAAGGGACCCTCACTACTCCCTTTCTCCAGGCCTCGGAACACCGCTCATCGGGTGTTATTTAACAGATTGCAGTGGATTTTTATTTTGAAGCCGGCGGCACGGAGCCTTTAAAGCCTAAAGCATACTCTGACCCGACACCGGGAAAAGCCCTACTGAGAGGGATCAGTCACCGGACACTACCTACAGACCTCTTCTATAGGGTAAGCGATCCCCTGCAAAATAATCAGATCCTACCTTGAAGCTGTGGAGGGACAAAGTCGAGTCCTGGAATTGACCCCCGTGCTGACAGGCTCCTCTCATTCATTCTATCGGCGAGTCGCGCGGCTCTGCTGCTGTGAGGTGACGGTGACTACGGGACAAGCCGGCTCTGTACCCCAGCTTCTGCTACCTGTGCTGGGAAGAAAGATAGACTGAGTTCTAACTAGACCCACGGGACCCTGCACCCCCGAAAACAATCCCACTGAACCGGACCGCCAGCCTGCAAGCTGTCCCTGCCTGCTAGCCACCCCACTACCAGCTGCGACCGGTGACAGGACTCCTGAACTGAAAATACCGGCCGGCGTTGTGCAGGATAGATCGCGGACCTCAGAGTCTTTGACAGCACTGCTTCTTTGGATCAAGCCTCCTTGCCTCTACAGGACTTTGGGGACAAGACTTCTGACACCAGCTGAAGACCGGGACCCCAAGCCCAAACGACGCGGAGACCGGGAGACGGAGCGGGTCTGCACCCATCAAGTTAAGGTAGATAAGCCCAGGCTGACGCCAGGGCTCTTACCGGGTCTTTAAAGGTCCGTTGTCCGTGATCCCAGAGCTGCTCTGGTGGCAGTGATGTCCCCTTCTGCTGCTGAGAGGCCGCTGTGCCTTTCTCCCCCCTTCAGCTGACTGCCACCGCTGGTACCAGTGTCTCGGCTCCTTCCTCTCCTGTGTGGCTGTTCTCTGCATAGCGGCGCTGTTCCCAGGGTGGCGGTGCCCCCTCCTCTGTTCAGGAGCTGTCCGCTCCGCTCCTTTTACTGTGCCCGGGTGCCACTGATGTCGGTGATCGGTCTCCCCGTGACCCCAGGGCTGATATAGTAGCGGCGATATCCCTATCCTGCTGCTGGGAGGCCGCTTTGTCCTAATACAACCCCAACTGTCAGACACCGCTGATGTTCTCGGCCGGTCTCTCCCTCCTCTGAAGCCTGATCTCCGTGATCCCGGGGCTGTTCCGGTGGTGGGGTGTTTGTCCCTCTGCTGTGGGGCCGCTGTACTCGTTGTCCTCTGGCTGACAGGCAACACCGGTTGTCACGGCCCGTGTCCCCCTCTGCTGTCAAGCTGTGACTAAGATCCGAGGGCTGTTCCCTTGGTAGTGGCTCCCCCCTCCTCTGACTGCAGGACTGTTTGAATCTCCCGGCTCCCAGCTGACAGACACCGCCGGCACCTACGGTCCGCTCCCTTCTTCTGCCCGCTGCGCCGTTCTGTCACCTGTGTACCTCTAGTGTCGGGTCCCCACAGACTACCATTGACTGCCTGTCCCCTCATATCACAGCGCTGCAGTGATTCCACCTGCCACCGGCATCTTTCTCCAGCTGGTACATTTGAATCTCCCGCCCCCTGCTGCAGTGCCGCTCTGCTCCGCTGTCCAAGGTGCTGATTTCATATCAGCACATATAAAAAGGTCTAACAGCTAATAAACAGTGGGACAGCAACTTGAACACTGAATTTGACCCTGGGGGGGAGGGAAGGGTTAAGTGGAACTGCTTCTGCCCCCATATATATATACTGTGACCACGTTACTTGGTATATATATTACAGTTGGTGCTTATGGAACTCTACAGAACTGCTGATCTCCATAATAATTAGTTTCCTGTTCAGAACTATATGTGCCTTTTATTTTTATCTCTCAGGTCAATTTTCATTATTTCTTTTGATACTTTTGACTGTGATTCACATTTAAAGGATTGCATTCTAGGGGGTACATATATCTGCAGTTTTTAAGGGTATTGATTGCTTCTTGTTGGAATGATATTTGTTTAATGCAAATTTCTTCTAGTCATTGTTCCTAGTCATTTTGCAACTCTAAAGTCTTTTGTCCACTCTTCAGGTCAATTATTTCTAGTGTCATTTTATATTTTTTCTATATATATACACTCATAGTTTTGATATTTTATAATGGCGGCTAATAAAAAAAATACCCAAAAGTCTTTGGAAGCTCCCCTTAAATCTAGTGTGGTAAGAACAAAGTCCTCCCAACGCTTTTCATTTTCAAATCCATCAGAAGATGCTGTCAATACTATTAGTCCACTTAAGTCCAGATCACCTCATAGAAATCCGGAAGACAGACAGAGTTCTAAAGTAAGCTCTCCCACCAAAGAATTTTCTAAAAGTCTATTATCTCCAAAACCACAGAGAACTCCTGATGCTATATCTGCCCCTTCTACAGTAGTTAAGGAAAAAAAAGTGGAAGAGATGGATATTTCCATCTCATCAAAGAGAAGGGACCCAGGAGACTGGGGCAACAAATATTCTTCACTGGCCACGAGTTCGGGGGAGGAATCCTCAGACACATCTCCCAATCCTAGTCCAGATAAGAGACGTGCTAAAAAGGACTTTTCCCCTTCATCCTCTGATCCTACGCCTAGTGTCCCGGTCAAAATGACCATTTCTCAAGATTTGGGTAATACCGACCTTGGTTCATATCTGGACAATCTTTTAAAGACGATTGACAGAAATATGAAATTGGGCTTCGAGAAACAGGTGGATACCATGAAATCTACTTTGGAAGCTTTTGGTCTTAAATTGGAGGAAAACACTAAAAGACTTGAAACGGTGGAGGGAAGGGTAGAGTCTGTCTCTTCTGATAATCTAGAAATTAAATCTGAGCTTAAAAAACTCAGATTAAAAGTTGCGGATTTGGAGGATAGAAGTAGAAGAAATAACTTGAAGATTAGAGGCATATCTGAGGATGTTTCTCCCTCAGATATCTCGGCTTTTGTCAAAGACTTATTTCACAAGACAATCCCATCCCTTTCTGAGCAGGATCTTATCATTGATAGGGCCCATCGCTTATTTCGTCCTACCTCCATCTCCTCGGATCTTCCTAGGGATGTAATAGCTAGGTTACATTTTTTCTCGACCAAAGAGAAAATCTTGAACTATATTAGGGAAAACAGGACTTTTCCAGAGCCTTTCTCGCACCTAAAAATCTTCTCAGATTTTTCCAAAGAAACCATGGATACGAGAAGGTCATACAAATTGACCACAGATAGACTGAGGGATATGAATATCCCGTATAGGTGGGGCTTTCCAGTAAAGTTGCTGATTTTCTTTAATGGGAAAACATTCACTCTTACAGATCCTGATGAAGGCCCTAAATTTTTTGATTTTATAAAGGACATTCCCTATAAAGTTACAAAGGCACCCCACCGCTGAAACGAGAAACACTACTCCCTCGGGAGCCCTCTTTAAAAATAAACTCATTCTACCATCTCACCTAACATGCATACTAAATTTATCATTCCTCTTTACATTTGGCCCTCATGGTTTGTCCACATTATTTTCCCCCCAATCTGAGGGAGAACCTTTACGGTGAAGGTTCCCTCAGGAGATTTTTTGATTCGTTTTTTCTTTTTTCTTTGAATATTTGGTTATTGTTATTACTATCTTTGAATTAATATTAGAGATATTGTATTCCAGCTTTGATTGTCGGTTGATTTTTATTTTTTGGGAATTTGTTGGACCAACTAACCCCTCTCCTTTGGGCTTACTTTGATTACTAATTTACCTATGCCTATCAAGATCATCACCTATAATGTAAGAGGCCTAAACAGTCCCAATAAGAGATTCTCCCTTTGGAAGGAATTGGGTCATCTTGGTGCTGATGTTGCGTGTCTTCAGGAGACAAGGTTTGCCGAGGGGAAACACCCTACCTTCACCCACAAACGCTACCCTCATATATTTGAATCCACTAGCGACCGGAAAAAAGCCGGTGTAGCTACAGTGATCAGAGATTCTGTCCCATTTGAGTTTTTAGATCAGCATAGAGATGTCAATGGAAGGTTCCATATATTGCTCTGTAAACTGAATAATCATGAGTGCACTGTTGTTAACTTATACGCCCCAAATAAAAAGCAAATACCCTTTTTGAACAAGGTTTTTAGAAAGGTTGAAGAGGTTAGGAGAGGCGAATTGATTTTTTTAGGAGACTTCAACATGGTCCCGGACGGGCATATGGACTCTTCCTCCCCCAGCCGTCACCTATACCCGACGTTAAATAATTCTCTTTATAAAAATGAACTATTTGATACATTTAGATGTCTGCAAACTACCTCCAAAGAATTCTCCCACTTTTCGGATGCGCACCAAACGGCCTCTAGAATTGACTTAATAATAACTGATGTCTTTTCTTTACCCAAATTCTCTAACGTATCTATTGGCCTTAGGTCTCTATCAGATCATGCCCCTACGTCATGTGAAATTCATATTGGTCCTCTTATTAAAAATGGATTTCTTTGGAAATGTAGGTCTTCACTTATTCATAACCCCAAGAACAAAAAAATTATTGAAAAAGCTATTTCAGATTATTTTAGGGAAAATGATACCCCAGATTTATCTAATCCCTTCTCCAGTTGGTGTGCTCACAAGGCCGTCCTTCGTGGTGTACTAATGCAGATATCTTCATCTGAAAAAAAAGAAAAAAGAACAAAAATTAATTCTCTTCAAAAAGTGATTAGGGAGAAAGAATTAGAGCAAATTGGTCTTCCTTCCCCTTCCCCAATAATTCAAAAAGAGCTCTCAAATTTAAGGGTAGAGCTAAAATCAGAAATTTCTTCCTCCTATGATGCAATTATTCGGAAATCAAAATTTAATTACTATGCGGCTCTAAATAAACCTACCCGCTTTATGGCCCGCCTAGTCAAATGTAAAAGAGCAATTAATAGAATAGATAAAATAAAAAACAATAGTGGAATAACGTTTTGCCACCCTAAAGATATAGTGAACCAGTTTGCAGACTTTTACAAAAAACTCTACAACATCAAAACTGATCCTCTAATTCCCCATCCTCACCCAGATGCAATCAACAAATTTTTATCCTCCATTAACCTACCGAAATTGAGCCCTCTGGATCACGAGTCATTGAATAAGCCTTTTTCTAACCTTGAAATTATTAACACAATAAAGCAACTTAAAGATTTCAAGGCTCCGGGTCCAGATGGGTTCATCAATGAGTATTATAAAACTTTTTGTGACCTACTTTCTTCCCCTCTCACGAAAATTTTCAATCATGCTTCCTCAATAAGCTCCTTCCCCTCAGAAATGCTGGAAGCCACCATTACCCTAATACCCAAGTCTAAGGATGAGAGAGATAATGTTAAAAATTATAGGCCCATTTCGCTAATTAACACTGATATTAAGATATATTCGAAAATTCTGGCCAATCGTTTATCGACTATTCTCCCATCTCTCATCAACTACGATCAGATTGGCTTCGTTGGTGGGAGGCAAGCAACTGATGGCTCTAGAAGACTTCTGAATATTATTAAGGTGATAAATACGGCGAAACTCCCAACTTCATTGCTTGCTTTAGACGCTGAAAAAGCTTTCGACAGGTTAAATTGGCTATACCTTAAACTCACCCTTATTAAATTCGGTTTTGATAACAAATTTCTCTCTTCAATTATGGCCCTCTATTCTAACCCCCAAGCAAAAATTTATGTTAACAATTATCTCTCAAACCCAATCCCTATCACAAATGGTACTAGACAGGGTTGCCCACTTTCCCCCCTTCTCTTTGTCTTGGCTATGGAGCCTTTGGCACAGAGGATTAGAGAAAACACTGACATTAGGGGGATTTCTACCCCATCTCGAGAATTTAAAATTGGCCTCTTTGCAGATGATGTTATGCTTTCCTTGCTGGACCCAGTAAATTCGGTTGCGGAAGTTTCGAAGGTTCTAGAACTATTCTCTCAGATTTCTTATTTTAAGATCAATAATGAGAAGTCTAAACTTTTAAACATTAATCTGGACCGCCAGACGAGAGAGGTTTTACACTCGAGATTTTCCTTCGGTTTGGCTAAACGCAATCTGACTTATTTGGGGATCAGTATTGGTAAAACTATTAACTCAACAATTTCTGACAACCTGGTTCTGATTGAGGATATCGTCCGTGGAGATTTGATGGATTTTTTGAAGAGAGATTTGTCATGGTGGGGTAGAGTCCTCTCTATTAAGATGTTTGTTCTACCCAAAATCTTGTATTTTTTCCGCAACTTACCTTTAACTATTTCTCACATCTTTATTCAAAAAATTCAAAATCAGATTAATTCCTATGTCTGGGATAATAAACGTGCGAGGATATCTGCAGATATATTGTACAAGAATAAATGTAACGGAGGTCTGAGCCACCCTAATATTTCCGCTTACTATTTGGCAAACCTCATCAAACAGAGCAGTAATTGGTTTAATTCTGACAGTCCCCCAGCTTGGATGACTCTGGAGACCTTCTTAAATAATGGCTCTTCTCCCCGTGAATTGTTACTTAGGCATCTCTTTAAACAGTGCACTCATGATTCTTCCCATCCTATTTTCCAGGCGATTATTGACGCCTGGAAAAAAATCGCCAAAAGAAAGAAAAAGAGTCCCCTAAGAGATTCTGATATGGATAAGTTTTCTTTTGTCAAAAATTTTCCAATTGGTTTTGTTGCTGATCTGTATAACTCTTCCATTCCAGATCAGTGGGACAATAAAGGGTTAAGGAAAATTGGAGACTTCTATGAAGCTTCTGCCTTTATTCCTTTCCAAATTCTTAAAAAAAGATTCAACTTACCTTCTTCTGATTTCTTTTTATACTCTCATTTAAAGAGCATTATTTTGGAATTCACTTCTGGTAAACTTATTGTTTCTGAAACCTCGGTAAACCTGTTAAGCAACCCATCCCACAAAATTTTTTGGAGCCTGAGACACATATATAACAGCTTCAATAATGATCTTTCCTTCCAAAAACACCTCTACATGATACGTTGGGAAAAAGACCTAAAACTCAATTTCCAATCCGATCAATGGGAGAGTGCTGTTCTTTTTTCTCAAGCCTCTAATATATCTATGCCCTTACAAGAGGCCTACTTCAAAATTCTAACCAGATGGTATTACACTCCAATCAGGCTCCACCATATAAAGCCCAGCAACTCTCCCCTTTGTTGGAGGGAGTGCGGCCTTAGAGGAGATCTTTTACATCTCTTTTGGAGCTGCCCTAAAATCCGGAATCTATGGGCTCAGATCTCTTCTTTGGTAGATGATCTTTTAGGCAGACCTTTAGCATTGACCCCTCAAATGGCTTTACTATCCTTGGATCTCGAATCATATAAGTCGTTTGAAAGATCTTTGGTGATTCACCTTTTCTCAGTATGTAAGAACGCATTGGCTTTTTATTGGAGAAAGTCACATGTCCCCACTTTGGAGGACTTAGTTGATAAGATGAATCTCCATAGAATATTTGAACTCAGATTTGCCCTTATCAACAATAATTTACTTAAATTCTCTAGGAAGTGGGATATTTGGCTCACTAAGTTCCCTCAACCCTCTCATAATGCTGGAACATCTTAATGTGTGTCATGCTTAGCTCATTAATATGTTTAATTTTTGCTAATGATAGTAATGTGTGTTTAAATTGTCCAAGTTTATGTACTATCGTTTATACTATTTGACGAACAAATTTCTCCGATCTTTCCTGCTTATCCATTCCCGTTTGTACCCTTTCCCTTTCCCCTTCCCTCAGAATTTATCCCTTATTACGAATATTCTTTTGTCACTACTTTTATGCTACGATTGTTATTCCCCTGTTAAATTGTTTATTAAAAATAAAAAAATATGGTAAAACAAAGAGAGTGAGATGCCAGCTCCTTTCATTCAGTCAGTAGCTTCAAACATTTCTGGACGTTTTTCAATGGCAAAAATCAATGAATATTGTAAATGCACAAACAGTAATATCTCCACATTGCAAGGTGCAATTCTGAAATTTTTTGCTTTTTCCTGTTAATCCTAGCATGATAAAGAAGATTCAAAGAGAGTGAGATGCCAGCTCCTTTCATTCAGTCAGTAGCTTCAAACATTTCTGGTAAATGAATAACATGATGTTTTTCAATGGCAAAAATCAATGAATATTGTAAATGCACAAACAGTAATATCTCCACATTGCAAGGTGCAATTCTGAAATTTTTTGCTTTTTCCTGCTAATCCTAGCATGATAAAGAAGATTCAAAGAGAGTGAGATGCCAGCTCCTTTCATTCAGTCAGTAGCTTCAAACATTTCTGGACGTTTTTCAATGGCAAAAATCAATGAATATTGTAAATGCACAAACAGTAATATCTCCACATTGCAAGGTGCAATTCTGAAATTTTTTGCTTTTTCCTGTTAATCCTAGCATGATAAAGAAGATTCAAAGAGAGTGAGGTGCCAGCTCCTTTCATTCAGTCAGTAGCTTCAAACATTTCTGGTATATGAATAACATGATGTTTTTCAATGGCAAAAATCAATGAATATTGTAAATGCACAAACAGTAATATCTCCACATTGCAAGGTGCAATTCTGAAATTTTTTGCTTTTTCCTGCTAATCCTAGCAGGATAAAGAAGATTCAAAGAGAGTGAGATGCCAGCTCCTTTCATTCAGTCAGTAGCTTCAAACATTTCTGGTATATGAAAAACATGTTTTTCAATGGCAAAAATCAATGAATATTGTAAATGCACAAACAGTAATATCTCCACATTGCAAGGTGCAATTCTGAAATTTTTTGCTTTTTCCTGCTAATCCTAGCATGATAAAGAAGATTCAAAGAGAGTGAGATGCCAGCTCCTTTCATTCAGTCAGTAGCTTCAAACATTTCTGGTATATGAAAAACATGTTTTTCAATGGCAAAAATCAATGAATATTGTAAATGCACAAACAGTAATATCTCCACATTGCAAGGTGCAATTCTGAAATTTTTTGCTTTTTCCTGCTAATCCTAGCATGATAAAGAAGATTCAAAGAGAGTGAGATGCCAGCTCCTTTCATTCAGTCAGTAGCTTCAAACATTTCTGGTATATGAAAAACGTTTTTCAATGGCAAAAATCAATGAATATTGTAAATGCACAAACAGTAATATCTCCACATTGCAAGGTGCAATTCTGAAATTTTTTGCTTTTTCCTGCTAATCCTAGCATGATAAAGAAGATTCAAAGAGAGTGAGATGCCAGCTCCTTTCATTCAGTCAGTAGCTTCAAACATTTCTGGTATATGAAAAACATGTTTTTCAATGGCAAAAATCAATGAATATTGTAAATGCACAAACAGTAATATCTCCACATTGCAAGGTGCAATTCTGAAATTTTTTGCTTTTTCCTGTTAATCCTAGCATGATAAAGAAGATTCAAAGAGAGTGAGATGCCAGCTCCTTTCATTCAGTCAGTAGCTTCAGACATTTCTGGTATATGAATAACATGATGTTTTTCAATGGCAAAAATCAATGAATATTGTAAATGCACAAACAGTAATATCTCCACATTGCAAGGTGCAATTCTGAAATTTTTTGCTTTTTCCTGCTAATCCTAGCATGATAATGAAGATTCAAAGAGAGTGAGATGCCAGCTCTTTTCATTCAGTCAGTAGCTTCAAACATTTCTGGTATATGAAAAACATGTTTTTCAATGGCAAAAATCAATGAATATTGTAAATGCACAAACAGTAATATCTCCACATTGCAAGGTGCAATTCTGAAATTTTTTGATTTTTCCTGCTAATCCTAGCATGATAAAGAAGATTCAAAGAGAGTGAGATGCCAGCTCCTTTCATTGTCAGTAGCTTCAAACATTTCTGGTATATGAAAAACATGTTTTTCAATGGCAAAAATCAATGAATATTGTAAATGCACAAACAGTAATATCTCCACATTGCAAGGTGCAATTCTGAAATTTTTTGCTTTTTCCTGCTAATCCTAGCATGATAAAGAAGATTCAAAGAGAGTGAGATGCCAGCTCCTTTCATTCAGTCAGTAGCTTCAAACATTTCTGGTATATGAAAAACATGTTTTTCAATGGCAAAAATCAATGAATATTGTAAATGCACAAACAGTAATATCTCCACATTGCAAGGTGCAATTCTGAAATTTTTTGCTTTTTCCTGCTAATCCTAGCATGATAAAGAAGATTCAAAGAGAGTGAGATGCCAGCTCCTTTCATTCAGTCAGTAGCTTCAAACATTTCTGGACGTTTTTCAATGGCAAAAATCAATGAATATTGTAAATGCACAAACAGTAATATCTCCACATTGCAAGGTGCAATTCTGAAATTTTTTGCTTTTTCCTGCTAATCCTAGCATGATAAAGAAGATTCAAAGAGAGTGAGATGCCAGCTCCTTTCATTCAGTCAGTAGCTTCAAACATTTCTGGTATATGAAAAACATGTTTTTCAATGGCAAAAATCAATGAATATTGTAAATGCACAAACAGTAATATCTCCACATTGCAAGGTGCAATTCTGAAATTTTTTGCTTTTTCCTGCTAATCCTAGCATGATAAAGAAGATTCAAAGAGAGTGAGATGCCAGCTCCTTTCATTCAGTCAGTAGCTTCAAACATTTCTGGTATATGAAAAACATGTTTTTCAATGGCAAAAATCAATGAATATTGTAAATGCACAAACAGTAATATCTCCACATTGCAATGTGCAATTCTGAAATTTTTTGCTTTTTCCTGCTAATCCTAGCATGATAAAGAAGATTCAAAGAGAGTGAGATGCCAGCTCCTTTCATTCAGTCAGTAGCTTCAAACATTTCTGGTATATGAAAAACATGTTTTTCAATGGCAAAAATCAATGAATATTGTAAATGCACAAACAGTAATATCTCCACATTGCAAGGTGCAATTCTGAAATTTTTTGCTTTTTCCTGCTAATCCTAGCATGATAAAGAAGATTCAAAGAGAGTGAGATGCCAGCTCCTTTCATTCAGTCAGTAGCTTCAAACATTTCTGGACGTTTTTCAATGGCAAAAATCAATGAATATTGTAAATGCACAAACAGTAATATCTCCACATTGCAAGGTGCAATTCTGAAATTTTTTGCTTTTTCCTGTTAATCCTAGCATGATAAAGAAGATTCAAAGAGAGTGAGATGCCAGCTCCTTTCATTCAGTCAGTAGCTTCAAACATTTCTGGTATATGAAAAACATGTTTTTCAATGGCAAAAATCAATGAATATTGTAAATGCACAAACAGTAATATCTCCACATTGCAAGGTGCAATTCTGAAATTTTTTGCTTTTTCCTGCTAATCCTAGCATGATAAAGAAGTTTCAAAGAGAGTGAGATGCCAGCTCCTTTCATTCAGTCAGTAGCTTCAAACATTTCTGGACGTTTTTCAATGGCAAAAATCAATGAATATTGTAAATGCACAAACAGTAATATCTCCACATTGCAAGGTGCAATTCTGAAATTTTTTGCTTTTTCCTGTTAATCCTAGCATGATAAAGAAGATTCAAAGAGAGTGAGATGCCAGCTCCTTTCATTCAGTCAGTAGCTTCAAACATTTCTGGTATATGAATAACATGATGTTTTTCAATGGCAAAAATCAATGAATATTGTAAATGCACAAACAGTAATATCTCCACATTGCAAGGTGCAATTCTGAAATTTTTTGCTTTTTCCTGCTAATCCTAGCATGATAAAGAAGATTCAAAGAGAGTGAGATGCCAGCTCCTTTCATTCAGTCAGTAGCTTCAAACATTTCTGGACGTTTTTCAATGGCAGAAATCAATGAATATTGTAAATGCACAAACAGTAATATCTCCACATTGCAAGGTGCAATTCTGAAATTTTTTGCTTTTTCCTGCTAATCCTAGCATGATAAAGAAGATTCAAAGAGAGTGAGATGTCAGCTCCTTTCATTCAGTCAGTAGCTTCAAACATTTCTGGACGTTTTTCAATGGCAAAAATCAATGAATATTGTAAATGCACAAACAGTAATATCTCCACATTGCAAGATGCAATTCTGAAATTTTTTGCTGTTTCCTGCTAATCCTAGCAGGATAAAGAAGATTCAAAGAGAGTGAGATGCCAGCTCCTTTCATTCAGTCAGTAGCTTCAAACATTTCTGGTATATGAAAAACATGTTTTTCAATGGCAAAAATCAATGAATATTGTAAATGCACAAACAGTAATATCTCCACATTGCAAGGAGCAATTCTGAAATTTTTTGCTTTTTCCTGCTAATCCTAGCATGATAAAGATTCAAAGAGAGTGAGATGCCAGCTCCTTTCATTCAGTCAGTAGCTTCAAACATTTCTGGTATATGAAAAACATGTTTTTCAATGGCAAAAATCAATGAATATTGTAAATGCACAAACAATAATATCTCCACATTGCAAGGTGCAATTCTGAAATTTTTTGCTTTTTCCTGCTAATCCTAGCATGATAAAGAAGATTCAAAGAGAGTGAGATGCCAGCTCCTTTCATTCAGTCAGTAGCTTCAAACATTTCTGGTATATGAAAAACGTTTTTCAATGGCAAAAATCAATGAATATTGTAAATGCACAAACAGTAATATCTCCACATTGCAAGGTGCAATTCTGAAATTTTTTGCTTTTTCCTGCTAATCCTAGCATGATAAAGAAGATTCAAAGAGAGTGAGATGCCAGCTCCTTTCATTCAGTCAGTAGCTTCAAACATTTCTGGTATATGAAAAACATGTTTTTCAATGGCAAAAATCAATGAATATTGTAAATGCACAAACAGTAATATCTCCACATTGCAAGGTGCAATTCTGAAATTTTTTGCTTTTTCCTGTTAATCCTAGCATGATAAAGAAGATTCAAAGAGAGTGAGATGCCAGCTCCTTTCATTCAGTCAGTAGCTTCAAACATTTCTGGTATATGAATAACATGATGTTTTTCAATGGCAAAAATCAATGAATATTGTAAATGCACAAACAGTAATATCTCCACATTGCAAGGTGCAATTCTGAAATTTTTTGCTTTTTCCTGCTAATCCTAGCATGATAAAGAAGATTCAAAGAGAGTGAGATGCCAGCTCTTTTCATTCAGTCAGTAGCTTCAAACATTTCTGGTATATGAAAAACATGTTTTTCAATGGCAAAAATCAATGAATATTGTAAATGCACAAACAGTAATATCTCCACATTGCAAGGTGCAATTCTGAAATTTTTTGCTTTTTCCTGTTAATCCTAGCATGATAAAGAAGATTCAAAGAGCGTGAGATGCCAGCTCCTTTCATTCAGTCAGTAGCTTCAAACATTTCTGGTATATGAAAAACATGTTTTTCAATGGCAAAAATCAATGAATATTGTAAATGCACAAACAGTAATATCTCCACATTGCAAGGTGCAATTCTGAAATTTTTTGCTTTTTCCTGCTAATCCTAGCATGATAAAGAAGATTCAAAGAGAGTGAGATGCCAGCTCCTTTCATTCAGTCAGTAGCTTCAAACATTTCTGGTATATGAAAAACATGTTTTTCAATGGCAAAAATCAATGAATATTGTAAATGCACAAACAGTAATATCTCCACATTGCAATGTGCAATTCTGAAATTTTTTGCTTTTTCCTGCTAATCCTAGCATGATAAAGAAGATTCAAAGAGAGTGAGATGCCAGCTCCTTTCATTCAGTCAGTAGCTTCAAACATTTCTGGTATATGAAAAACATGTTTTTCAATGGCAAAAATCAATGAATATTGTAAATGCACAAACAGTAATATCTCCACATTGCAAGGTGCAATTCTGAAATTTTTTGCTTTTTCCTGCTAATCCTAGCATGATAAAGAAGATTCAAAGAGAGTGAGATGCCAGCTCCTTTCATTCAGTCAGTAGCTTCAAACATTTCTGGACATTTTTCAATGGCAAAAATCAATGAATATTGTAAATGCACAAACAGTAATATCTCCACATTGCAAGGTGCAATTCTGAAATTTTTTGCTTTTTCCTGTTAATCCTAGCATGATAAAGAAGATTCAAAGAGCGTGAGATGCCAGCTCCTTTCATTCAGTCAGTAGCTTCAAACATTTCTGGTATATGAAAAACATGTTTTTCAATGGCAAAAATCAATGAATATTGTAAATGGACAAACAGTAATATCTCCACATTGCAAGGTGCAATTCTGAAATTTTTTGCTTTTTCCTGCTAATCCTAGCATGATAAAGAAGATTCAAAGAGAGTGAGATGCCAGCTCCTTTCATTCAGTCAGTAGCTTCAAACATTTCTGGACGTTTTTCAATGGCAAAAATCAATGAATATTGTAAATGCACAAACAGTAATATCTCCACATTGCAAGGTGCAATTCTGAAATTTTTTGCTTTTTCCTGCTAATCCTAGCATGATAAAGAAGATTCAAAGAGAGTGAGATGTCAGCTCCTTTCATTCAGTCAGTAGCTTCAAACATTTCTGGACGTTTTTCAATGGCAAAAATCAATGAATATTGTAAATGCACAAACAGTAATATCTCCACATTGCAAGATGCAATTCTGAAATTTTTTGCTGTTTCCTGCTAATCCTAGCAGGATAAAGAAGATTCAAAGAGAGTGAGATGCCAGCTCTTTTCATTCAGTCAGTAGCTTCAAACATTTCTGGTATATGAAAAACATGTTTTTCAATGGCAAAAATCAATGAATATTGTAAATGCACAAACAGTAATATCTCCACATTGCAAGGTGCAATTCTGAAATTTTTTGCTTTTTCCTGTTAATCCTAGCATGATAAAGAAGATTCAAAGAGCGTGAGATGCCAGCTCCTTTCATTCAGTCAGTAGCTTCAAACATTTCTGGTATATGAAAAACATGTTTTTCAATGGCAAAAATCAATGAATATTGTAAATGCACAAACAGTAATATCTCCACATTGCAAGGTGCAATTCTGAAATTTTTTGCTTTTTCCTGCTAATCCTAGCATGATAAAGAAGATTCAAAGAGAGTGAGATGCCAGCTCCTTTCATTCAGTCAGTAGCTTCAAACATTTCTGGTATATGAAAAACATGTTTTTCAATGGCAAAAATCAATGAATATTGTAAATGCACAAACAGTAATATCTCCACATTGCAAGGTGCAATTCTGAAATTTTTTGCTTTTTCCTGCTAATCCTAGCATGATAAAGAAGATTCAAAGAGAGTGAGATGCCAGCTCCTTTCATTCAGTCAGTAGCTTCAAACATTTCTGGACGTTTTTCAATGGCAAAAATCAATGAATATTGTAAATGCACAAACAGTAATATCTCCACATTGCAAGGTGCAATTCTGAAATTTTTTGCTTTTTCCTGCTAATCCTAGCATGATAAAGAAGATTCAAAGAGAGTGAGATGTCAGCTCCTTTCATTCAGTCAGTAGCTTCAAACATTTCTGGACGTTTTTCAATGGCAAAAATCAATGAATATTGTAAATGCACAAACAGTAATATCTCCACATTGCAAGATGCAATTCTGAAATTTTTTGCTGTTTCCTGCTAATCCTAGCAGGATAAAGAAGATTCAAAGAGAGTGAGATGCCAGCTCCTTTCATTCAGTCAGTAGCTTCAAACATTTCTGGTATATGAAAAACATGTTTTTCAATGGCAAAAATCAATGAATATTGTAAATGCACAAACAGTAATATCTCCACATTGCAAGGTGCAATTCTGAAATTTTTTGCTTTTTCCTGCTAATCCTAGCATGATAAAGAAGATTCAAAGAGAGTGAGATGCCAGCTCCTTTCATTCAGTCAGTAGCTTCAAACATTTCTGGTATATGAAAAACATGTTTTTCAATGGCAAAAATCAATGAATATTGTAAATGCACAAACAATAATATCTCCACATTGCAAGGTGCAATTCTGAAATTTTTTGCTTTTTCCTGCTAATCCTAGCATGATAAAGAAGATTCAAAGAGAGTGAGATGCCAGCTCCTTTCATTCAGTCAGTAGCTTCAAACATTTCTGGTATATGAAAAACGTTTTTCAATGGCAAAAATCAATGAATATTGTAAATGCACAAACAGTAATATCTCCACATTGCAAGGTGCAATTCTGAAATTTTTTGCTTTTTCCTGCTAATCCTAGCATGATAAAGAAGATTCAAAGAGAGTGAGATGCCAGCTCCTTTCATTCAGTCAGTAGCTTCAAACATTTCTGGTATATGAAAAACATGTTTTTCAATGGCAAAAATCAATGAATATTGTAAATGCACAAACAGTAATATCTCCACATTGCAAGGTGCAATTCTGAAATTTTTTGCTTTTTCCTGTTAATCCTAGCATGATAAAGAAGATTCAAAGAGAGTGAGATGCCAGCTCCTTTCATTCAGTCAGTAGCTTCAAACATTTCTGGTATATGAATAACATGATGTTTTTCAATGGCAAAAATCAATGAATATTGTAAATGCACAAACAGTAATATCTCCACATTGCAAGGTGCAATTCTGAAATTTTTTGCTTTTTCCTGCTAATCCTAGCATGATAAAGAAGATTCAAAGAGAGTGAGATGCCAGCTCTTTTCATTCAGTCAGTAGCTTCAAACATTTCTGGTATATGAAAAACATGTTTTTCAAAGGCAAAAATCAATGAATATTGTAAATGCACAAACAGTAATATCTCCACATTGCAAGGTGCAATTCTGAAATTTTTTGCTTTTTCCTGTTAATCCTAGCATGATAAAGAAGATTCAAAGAGCGTGAGATGCCAGCTCCTTTCATTCAGTCAGTAGCTTCAAACATTTCTGGTATATGAATAACATGATGTTTTTCAATGGCAAAAATCAATGAATATTGTAAATGCACAAACAGTAATATCTCCACATTGCAAGGTGCAATTCTGAATTTTTTTGCTTTTTCCTGCTAATCCTAGCATGATAAAGAAGATTCAAAGAGAGTGAGATGCCAGCTCCTTTCATTCAGTCAGTAGCTTCAAACATTTCTGGACGTTTTTCAATGGCAAAAATCAATGAATATTGTAAATGCACAAACAGTAATATCTCCACATTGCAAGGTGCAATTCTGAAATTTTTTGCTTTTTCCTGCTAATCCTAGCATGATAAAGAAGATTCAAAGAGAGTGAGATGCCAGCTCCTTTCATTCAGTCAGTAGCTTCAAACATTTCTGGTATATGAAAAACGTTTTTCAATGGCAAAAATCAATGAATATTGTAAATGCACAAACAGTAATATCTCCACATTGCAAGGTGCAATTCTGAAATTTTTTGCTTTTTCCTGCTAATCCTAGCATGATAAAGAAGATTCAAAGAGAGTGAGATGCCAGCTCCTTTCATTCAGTCAGTAGCTTCAAACATTTCTGGTATATGAAAAACATGTTTTTCAATGGCAAAAATCAATGAATATTGTAAATGCACAAACAGTAATATCTCCACATTGCAAGGTGCAATTCTGAAATTTTTTGCTTTTTCCTGTTAATCCTAGCATGATAAAGAAGATTCAAAGAGAGTGAGATGCCAGCTCCTTTCATTCAGTCAGTAGCTTCAAACATTTCTGGTATATGAATAACATGATGTTTTTCAATGGCAAAAATCAATGAATATTGTAAATGCACAAACAGTAATATCTCCACATTGCAAGGTGCAATTCTGAAATTTTTTGCTTTTTCCTGCTAATCCTAGCATGATAAAGAAGATTCAAAGAGAGTGAGATGCCAGCTCCTTTCATTCAGTCAGTAGCTTCAAACATTTCTGGACGTTTTTCAATGGCAAAAATCAATGAATATTGTAAATGCACAAACAGTAATATCTCCACATTGCAAGGTGCAATTCTGAAATTTTTTGCTTTTTCCTGCTAATCCTAGCATGATAAAGAAGATTCAAAGAGAGTGAGATGCCAGCTCCTTTCATTCAGTCAGTAGCTTCAAACATTTCTGGACGTTTTTCAATGGCAAAAATCAATGAATATTGTAAATGCACAAACAGTAATATCTCCACATTGCAAGGTGCAATTCTGAAATTTTTTGCTTTTTCCTGTTAATCCTAGCATGATAAAGAAGATTCAAAGAGAGTGAGATGCCAGCTCCTTTCATTCAGTCAGTAGCTTCAAACATTTCTGGTATATGAAAAACATGTTTTTCAATGGCAAAAATCAATGAATATTGTAAATGCACAAACAGTAATATCTCCACATTGCAAGGTGCAATTCTGAAATTTTTTGCTTTTTCCTGCTAATCCTAGCATGATAAAGAAGTTTCAAAGAGAGTGAGATGCCAGCTCCTTTCATTCAGTCAGTAGCTTCAAACATTTCTGGACGTTTTTCAATGGCAAAAATCAATGAATATTGTAAATGCACAAACAGTAATATCTCCACATTGCAAGGTGCAATTCTGAAATTTTTTGCTTTTTCCTGTTAATCCTAGCATGATAAAGAAGATTCAAAGAGAGTGAGATGCCAGCTCCTTTCATTCAGTCAGTAGCTTCAAACATTTCTGGTATATGAATAACATGATGTTTTTCAATGGCAAAAATCAATGAATATTGTAAATGCACAAACAGTAATATCTCCACATTGCAAGGTGCAATTCTGAAATTTTTTGCTTTTTCCTGCTAATCCTAGCATGATAAAGAAGATTCAAAGAGAGTGAGATGCCAGCTCCTTTCATTCAGTCAGTAGCTTCAAACATTTCTGGACGTTTTTCAATGGCAAAAATCAATGAATATTGTAAATGCACAAACAGTAATATCTCCACATTGCAAGGTGTAATTCTGAAATTTTTTGCTTTTTCCTGCTAATCCTAGCATGATAAAGAAGATTCAAAGAGAGTGAGATGTCAGCTCCTTTCATTCAGTCAGTAGCTTCAAACATTTCTGGACGTTTTTCAATGGCAAAAATCAATGAATATTGTAAATGCACAAACAGTAATATCTCCACATTGCAAGGTGCAATTCTGAAATTTTTTGCTTTTTCCTGCTAATCCTAGCATGATAAAGAAGATTCAAAGAGAGTGAGATGCCAGCTCCTTTCATTCAGTCAGTAGCTTCAAACATTTCTGGTATATGAAAAACATGTTTTTCAATGGCAAAAATCAATGAATATTGTAAATGCACAAACAGTAATATCTCCACATTGCAAGGTGCAATTCTGAAATTTTTTGCTTTTTCCTGCTAATCCTAGCATGATAAAGAAGATTCAAAGAGAGTGAGATGCCAGCTCCTTTCATTCAGTCAGTAGCTTCAAACATTTCTGGACGTTTTTCAATGGCAAAAATCAATGAATATTGTAAATGCACAAACAGTAATATCTCCACATTGCAAGGTGCAATTCTGAAATTTTTTGCTTTTTCCTGCTAATCCTAGCATGATAAAGAAGATTCAAAGAGAGTGAGATGTCAGCTCCTTTCATTCAGTCAGTAGCTTCAAACATTTCTGGACGTTTTTCAATGGCAAAAATCAATGAATATTGTAAATGCACAAACAGTAATATCTCCACATTGCAAGATGCAATTCTGAAATTTTTTGCTGTTTCCTGCTAATCCTAGCAGGATAAAGAAGATTCAAAGAGAGTGAGATGCCAGCTCCTTTCATTCAGTCAGTAGCTTCAAACATTTCTGGTATATGAAAAACATGTTTTTCAATGGCAAAAATCAATGAATATTGTAAATGCACAAACAGTAATATCTCCACATTGCAAGGTGCAATTCTGAAATTTTTTGCTTTTTCCTGCTAATCCTAGCATGATAAAGAAGATTCAAAGAGAGTGAGATGCCAGCTCCTTTCATTCAGTCAGTAGCTTCAAACATTTCTGGTATATGAAAAACATGTTTTTCAATGGCAAAAATCAATGAATATTGTAAATGCACAAACAATAATATCTCCACATTGCAAGGTGCAATTCTGAAATTTTTTGCTTTTTCCTGCTAATCCTAGCATGATAAAGAAGATTCAAAGAGAGTGAGATGCCAGCTCCTTTCATTCAGTCAGTAGCTTCAAACATTTCTGGTATATGAAAAACGTTTTTCAATGGCAAAAATCAATGAATATTGTAAATGCACAAACAGTAATATCTCCACATTGCAAGGTGCAATTCTGAAATTTTTTGCTTTTTCCTGCTAATCCTAGCATGATAAAGAAGATTCAAAGAGAGTGAGATGCCAGCTCCTTTCATTCAGTCAGTAGCTTCAAACATTTCTGGTATATGAAAAACATGTTTTTCAATGGCAAAAATCAATGAATATTGTAAATGCACAAACAGTAATATCTCCACATTGCAAGGTGCAATTCTGAAATTTTTTGCTTTTTCCTGTTAATCCTAGCATGATAAAGAAGATTCAAAGAGAGTGAGATGCCAGCTCCTTTCATTCAGTCAGTAGCTTCAAACATTTCTGGTATATGAATAACATGATGTTTTTCAATGGCAAAAATCAATGAATATTGTAAATGCACAAACAGTAATATCTCCACATTGCAAGGTGCAATTCTGAAATTTTTTGCTTTTTCCTGCTAATCCTAGCATGATAAAGAAGATTCAAAGAGAGTGAGATGCCAGCTCTTTTCATTCAGTCAGTAGCTTCAAACATTTCTGGTATATGAAAAACATGTTTTTCAAAGGCAAAAATCAATGAATATTGTAAATGCACAAACAGTAATATCTCCACATTGCAAGGTGCAATTCTGAAATTTTTTGCTTTTTCCTGTTAATCCTAGCATGATAAAGAAGATTCAAAGAGCGTGAGATGCCAGCTCCTTTCATTCAGTCAGTAGCTTCAAACATTTCTGGTATATGAATAACATGATGTTTTTCAATGGCAAAAATCAATGAATATTGTAAATGCACAAACAGTAATATCTCCACATTGCAAGGTGCAATTCTGAATTTTTTTGCTTTTTCCTGCTAATCCTAGCATGATAAAGAAGATTCAAAGAGAGTGAGATGCCAGCTCCTTTCATTCAGTCAGTAGCTTCAAACATTTCTGGACGTTTTTCAATGGCAAAAATCAATGAATATTGTAAATGCACAAACAGTAATATCTCCACATTGCAAGGTGCAATTCTGAAATTTTTTGCTTTTTCCTGCTAATCCTAGCATGATAAAGAAGATTCAAAGAGAGTGAGATGCCAGCTCCTTTCATTCAGTCAGTAGCTTCAAACATTTCTGGTATATGAAAAACGTTTTTCAATGGCAAAAATCAATGAATATTGTAAATGCACAAACAGTAATATCTCCACATTGCAAGGTGCAATTCTGAAATTTTTTGCTTTTTCCTGCTAATCCTAGCATGATAAAGAAGATTCAAAGAGAGTGAGATGCCAGCTCCTTTCATTCAGTCAGTAGCTTCAAACATTTCTGGTATATGAAAAACATGTTTTTCAATGGCAAAAATCAATGAATATTGTAAATGCACAAACAGTAATATCTCCACATTGCAAGGTGCAATTCTGAAATTTTTTGCTTTTTCCTGTTAATCCTAGCATGATAAAGAAGATTCAAAGAGAGTGAGATGCCAGCTCCTTTCATTCAGTCAGTAGCTTCAAACATTTCTGGTATATGAATAACATGATGTTTTTCAATGGCAAAAATCAATGAATATTGTAAATGCACAAACAGTAATATCTCCACATTGCAAGGTGCAATTCTGAAATTTTTTGCTTTTTCCTGCTAATCCTAGCATGATAAAGAAGATTCAAAGAGAGTGAGATGTCAGCTCCTTTCATTCAGTCAGTAGCTTCAAACATTTCTGGACGTTTTTCAATGGCAAAAATCAATGAATATTGTAAATGCACAAACAGTAATATCTCCACATTGCAAGATGCAATTCTGAAATTTTTTGCTGTTTCCTGCTAATCCTAGCAGGATAAAGAAGATTCAAAGAGAGTGAGATGCCAGCTCCTTTCATTCAGTCAGTAGCTTCAAACATTTCTGGTATATGAAAAACATGTTTTTCAATGGCAAAAATCAATGAATATTGTAAATGCACAAACAGTAATATCTCCACATTGCAAGGTGCAATTCTGAAATTTTTTGCTTTTTCCTGCTAATCCTAGCATGATAAAGAAGATTCAAAGAGAGTGAGATGCCAGCTCCTTTCATTCAGTCAGTAGCTTCAAACATTTCTGGTATATGAAAAACATGTTTTTCAATGGCAAAAATCAATGAATATTGTAAATGCACAAACAATAATATCTCCACATTGCAAGGTGCAATTCTGAAATTTTTTGCTTTTTCCTGCTAATCCTAGCATGATAAAGAAGATTCAAAGAGAGTGAGATGCCAGCTCCTTTCATTCAGTCAGTAGCTTCAAACATTTCTGGTATATGAAAAACGTTTTTCAATGGCAAAAATCAATGAATATTGTAAATGCACAAACAGTAATATCTCCACATTGCAAGGTGCAATTCTGAAATTTTTTGCTTTTTCCTGCTAATCCTAGCATGATAAAGAAGATTCAAAGAGAGTGAGATGCCAGCTCCTTTCATTCAGTCAGTAGCTTCAAACATTTCTGGACGTTTTTCAATGGCAAAAATCAATGAATATTGTAAATGCACAAACAGTAATATCTCCACATTGCAAGGTGCAATTCTGAAATTTTTTGCTTTTTCCTGTTAATCCTAGCATGATAAAGAAGATTCAAAGAGAGTGAGATGCCAGCTCCTTTCATTCAGTCAGTAGCTTCAAACATTTCTGGTATATGAATAACATGATGTTTTTCAATGGCAAAAATCAATGAATATTGTAAATGCACAAACAGTAATATCTCCACATTGCAAGGTGCAATTCTGAAATTTTTTGCTTTTTCCTGCTAATCCTAGCATGATAAAGAAGATTCAAAGAGAGTGAGATGCCAGCTCCTTTCATTCAGTCAGTAGCTTCAAACATTTCTGGACGTTTTTCAATGGCAAAAATCAATGAATATTGTAAATGCACAAACAGTAATATCTCCACATTGCAAGGTGCAATTCTGAAATTTTTTGCTTTTTCCTGCTAATCCCAGCATGATAAAGAAGATTCAAAGAGAGTGAGATGTCAGCTCCTTTCATTCAGTCAGTAGCTTCAAACATTTCTGGACGTTTTTCAATGGCAAAAATCAATGAATATTGTAAATGCACAAACAGTAATATCTCCACATTGCAAGATGCAATTCTGAAATTTTTTGCTGTTTCCTGCTAATCCTAGCAGGATAAAGAAGATTCAGAGAGAGTGAGATGCCAGCTCCTTTCATTCAGTCAGTAGCTTCAAACATTTCTGGTATATGAAAAACATGTTTTTCAATGGCAAAAATCAATGAATATTGTAAATGCACAAACAGTAATATCTCCACATTGCAAGGTGCAATTCTGAAATTTTTTGCTTTTTCCTGCTAATCCTAGCATGATAAAGAAGATTCAAAGAGAGTGAGATGCCAGCTCCTTTCATTCAGTCAGTAGCTTCAAACATTTCTGGTATATGAAAAACATGTTTTTCAATGGCAAAAATCAATGAATATTGTAAATGCACAAACAATAATATCTCCACATTGCAAGGTGCAATTCTGAAATTTTTTGCTTTTTCCTGCTAATCCTAGCATGATAAAGAAGATTCAAAGAGAGTGAGATGCCAGCTCCTTTCATTCAGTCAGTAGCTTCAAACATTTCTGGTATATGAAAAACGTTTTTCAATGGCAAAAATCAATGAATATTGTAAATGCACAAACAGTAATATCTCCACATTGCAAGGTGCAATTCTGAAATTTTTTGCTTTTTCCTGCTAATCCTAGCATGATAAAGAAGATTCAAAGAGAGTGAGATGCCAGCTCCTTTCATTCAGTCAGTAGCTTCAAACATTTCTGGTATATGAAAAACATGTTTTTCAATGGCAAAAATCAATGAATATTGTAAATGCACAAACAGTAATATCTCCACATTGCAAGGTGCAATTCTGAAATTTTTTGCTTTTTCCTGTTAATCCTAGCATGATAAAGAAGATTCAAAGAGAGTGAGATGCCAGCTCCTTTCATTCAGTCAGTAGCTTCAAACATTTCTGGTATATGAATAACATGATGTTTTTCAATGGCAAAAATCAATGAATATTGTAAATGCACAAACAGTAATATCTCCACATTGCAAGGTGCAATTCTGAAATTTTTTGCTTTTTCCTGCTAATCCTAGCATGATAAAGAAGATTCAAAGAGAGTGAGATGCCAGCTCTTTTCATTCAGTTAGTAGCTTCAAACATTTCTGGTATATGAAAAACATGTTTTTCAAAGGCAAAAATCAATGAATATTGTAAATGCACAAACAGTAATATCTCCACATTGCAAGGTGCAATTCTGAAATTTTTTGCTTTTTCCTGTTAATCCTAGCATGATAAAGAAGATTCAAAGAGCGTGAGATGCCAGCTCCTTTCATTCAGTCAGTAGCTTCAAACATTTCTGGTATATGAATAACATGATGTTTTTCAATGGCAAAAATCAATGAATATTGTAAATGCACAAACAGTAATATCTCCACATTGCAAGGTGCAATTCTGAATTTTTTTGCTTTTTCCTGCTAATCCTAGCATGATAAAGAAGATTCAAAGAGAGTGAGATGCCAGCTCCTTTCATTCAGTCAGTAGCTTCAAACATTTCTGGACGTTTTTCAATGGCAAAAATCAATGAATATTGTAAATGCACAAACAGTAATATCTCCACATTGCAAGGTGCAATTCTGAAATTTTTTGCTTTTTCCTGCTAATCCTAGCATGATAAAGAAGATTCAAAGAGAGTGAGATGCCAGCTCCTTTCATTCAGTCAGTAGCTTCAAACATTTCTGGTATATGAAAAACGTTTTTCAATGGCAAAAATCAATGAATATTGTAAATGCACAAACAGTAATATCTCCACATTGCAAGGTGCAATTCTGAAATTTTTTGCTTTTTCCTGCTAATCCTAGCATGATAAAGAAGATTCAAAGAGAGTGAGATGCCAGCTCCTTTCATTCAGTCAGTAGCTTCAAACATTTCTGGTATATGAAAAACATGTTTTTCAATGGCAAAAATCAATGAATATTGTAAATGCACAAACAGTAATATCTCCACATTGCAAGGTGCAATTCTGAAATTTTTTGCTTTTTCCTGTTAATCCTAGCATGATAAAGAAGATTCAAAGAGAGTGAGATGCCAGCTCCTTTCATTCAGTCAGTAGCTTCAAACATTTCTGGTATATGAATAACATGATGTTTTTCAATGGCAAAAATCAATGAATATTGTAAATGCACAAACAGTAATATCTCCACATTGCAAGGTGCAATTCTGAAATTTTTTGCTTTTTCCTGCTAATCCTAGCATGATAAAGAAGATTCAAAGAGAGTGAGATGTCAGCTCCTTTCATTCAGTCAGTAGCTTCAAACATTTCTGGACGTTTTTCAATGGCAAAAATCAATGAATATTGTAAATGCACAAACAGTAATATCTCCACATTGCAAGATGCAATTCTGAAATTTTTTGCTGTTTCCTGCTAATCCTAGCAGGATAAAGAAGATTCAAAGAGAGTGAGATGCCAGCTCCTTTCATTCAGTCAGTAGCTTCAAACATTTCTGGTATATGAAAAACATGTTTTTCAATGGCAAAAATCAATGAATATTGTAAATGCACAAACAGTAATATCTCCACATTGCAAGGTGCAATTCTGAAATTTTTTGCTTTTTCCTGCTAATCCTAGCATGATAAAGAAGATTCAAAGAGAGTGAGATGCCAGCTCCTTTCATTCAGTCAGTAGCTTCAAACATTTCTGGTATATGAAAAACATGTTTTTCAATGGCAAAAATCAATGAATATTGTAAATGCACAAACAATAATATCTCCACATTGCAAGGTGCAATTCTGAAATTTTTTGCTTTTTCCTGCTAATCCTAGCATGATAAAGAAGATTCAAAGAGAGTGAGATGCCAGCTCCTTTCATTCAGTCAGTAGCTTCAAACATTTCTGGTATATGAAAAACGTTTTTCAATGGCAAAAATCAATGAATATTGTAAATGCACAAACAGTAATATCTCCACATTGCAAGGTGCAATTCTGAAATTTTTTGCTTTTTCCTGCTAATCCTAGCATGATAAAGAAGATTCAAAGAGAGTGAGATGCCAGCTCCTTTCATTCAGTCAGTAGCTTCAAACATTTCTGGTATATGAAAAACATGTTTTTCAATGGCAAAAATCAATGAATATTGTAAATGCACAAACAGTAATATCTCCACATTGCAAGGTGCAATTCTGAAATTTTTTGCTTTTTCCTGTTAATCCTAGCATGATAAAGAAGATTCAAAGAGAGTGAGATGCCAGCTCCTTTCATTCAGTCAGTAGCTTCAAACATTTCTGGTATATGAATAACATGATGTTTTTCAATGGCAAAAATCAATGAATATTGTAAATGCACAAACAGTAATATCTCCACATTGCAAGGTGCAATTCTGAAATTTTTTGCTTTTTCCTGCTAATCCTAGCATGATAAAGAAGATTCAAAGAGAGTGAGATGCCAGCTCTTTTCATTCAGTCAGTAGCTTCAAACATTTCTGGTATATGAAAAACATGTTTTTCAATGGCAAAAATCAATGAATATTGTAAATGCACAAACAGTAATATCTCCACATTGCAAGGTGCAATTCTGAATTTTTTTGCTTTTTCCTGCTAATCCTAGCATGATAAAGAAGATTCAAAGAGAGTGAGATGCCAGCTCCTTTCATTCAGTCAGTAGCTTCAAACATTTCTGGACGTTTTTCAATGGCAAAAATCAATGAATATTGTAAATGCACAAACAGTAATATCTCCACATTGCAAGGTGCAATTCTGAAATTTTTTGCTTTTTCCTGCTAATCCTAGCATGATAAAGAAGATTCAAAGAGAGTGAGATGCCAGCTCCTTTCATTCAGTCAGTAGCTTCAAACATTTCTGGTATATGAAAAACGTTTTTCAATGGCAAAAATCAATGAATATTGTAAATGCACAAACAGTAATATCTCCACATTGCAAGGTGCAATTCTGAAATTTTTTGCTTTTTCCTGCTAATCCTAGCATGATAAAGAAGATTCAAAGAGAGTGAGATGCCAGCTCCTTTCATTCAGTCAGTAGCTTCAAACATTTCTGGTATATGAAAAACATGTTTTTCAATGGCAAAAATCAATGAATATTGTAAATGCACACAGTAATATCTCCACATTGCAAGGTGCAATTCTGAAATTTTTTGCTTTTTCCTGCTAATCCTAGCATGATAAAGAAGATTCAAAGAGAGTGAGATGCCAGCTCCTTTCATTCAGTCAGTAGCTTCAAACATTTCTGGACGTTTTTCAATGGCTAAAATCAATGAATATTGTAAATGCACAAACAGTAATATCTCCACATTGCAAGGTGCAATTCTGAAATTTTTTGCTTTTTCCTGTTAATCCTAGCATGATAAAGAAGATTCAAAGAGAGTGAGATGCCAGCTCCTTTCATTCAGTCAGTAGCTTCAAACATTTCTGGTATATGAAAAACATGTTTTTCAATGGCAAAAATCAATGAATATTGTAAATGCACAAACAGTAATATCTCCACATTGCAAGGTGCAATTCTGAATTTTTTTGCTTTTTCCTGCTAATCCTAGCATGATAAAGAAGATTCAAAGAGAGTGAGATGCCAGCTCCTTTCATTCAGTCAGTAGCTTCAAACATTTCTGGACGTTTTTCAATGGCAAAAATCAATGAATATTGTAAATGCACAAACAGTAATATCTCCACATTGCAAGGTGCAATTCTGAAATTTTTTGCTTTTTCCTGCTAATCCTAGCATGATAAAGAAGATTCAAAGAGAGTGAGATGCCAGCTCCTTTCATTCAGTCAGTAGCTTCAAACATTTCTGGTATATGAAAAACGTTTTTCAATGGCAAAAATCAATGAATATTGTAAATGCACAAACAGTAATATCTCCACATTGCAAGGTGCAATTCTGAAATTTTTTGCTTTTTCCTGCTAATCCTAGCATGATAAAGAAGATTCAAAGAGAGTGAGATGCCAGCTCCTTTCATTCAGTCAGTAGCTTCAAACATTTCTGGTATAAGAAAAACATGTTTTTCAATGGCAAAAATCAATGAATATTGTAAATGCACAAACAGTAATATCTCCACATTGCAAGGTGCAATTCTGAAATTTTTTGCTTTTTCCTGCTAATCCTAGCATGATAAAGAAGATTCAAAGAGAGTGAGATGCCAGCTCCTTTCATTCAGTCAGTAGCTTCAAACATTTCTGGACGTTTTTCAATGGCAAAAATCAATGAATATTGTAAATGCACAAACAGTAATATCTCCACATTGCAAGGTGCAATTCTGAAATTTTTTGCTTTTTCCTGTTAATCCTAGCATGATAAAGAAGATTCAAAGAGAGTGAGATGCCAGCTCCTTTCATTCAGTCAGTAGCTTCAAACATTTCTGGTATATGAAAAACATGTTTTTCAATGGCAAAAATCAATGAATATTGTAAATGCACAAACAGTAATATCTCCACATTGCAAGGTGCAATTCTGAAATTTTTTGCTTTTTCCTGCTAATCCTAGCATGATAAAGAAGATTCAAAGAGAGTGAGATGCCAGCTCCTTTCATTCAGTCAGTAGCTTCAAACATTTCTGGACGTTTTTCAATGGCAAAAATCAATGAATATTGTAAATGCACAAACAGTAATATCTCCACATTGCAAGGTGCAATTCTGAAATTTTTTGCTTTTTCCTGTTAATCCTAGCATGATAAAGAAGATTCAAAGAGAGTGAGATGCCAGCTCCTTTCATTCAGTCAGTAGCTTCAAACATTTCTGGTATATGAATAACATGATGTTTTTCAATGGCAAAAATCAATGAATATTGTAAATGCACAAACAGTAATATCTCCACATTGCAAGGTGCAATTCTGAAATTTTTTGCTTTTTCCTGCTAATCCTAGCATGATAAAGAAGATTCAAAGAGAGTGAGATGCCAGCTCCTTTCATTCAGTCAGTAGCTTCAAACATTTCTGGACGTTTTTCAATGGCAAAAATCAATGAATATTGTAAATGCACAAACAGTAATATCTCCACATTGCAAGGTGCAATTCTGAAATTTTTTGCTTTTTCCTGCTAATCCTAGCATGATAAAGAAGATTCAAAGAGAGTGAGATGTCAGCTCCTTTCATTCAGTCAGTAGCTTCAAACATTTCTGGACGTTTTTCAATGGCAAAAATCAATGAATATTGTAAATGCACAAACAGTAATATCTCCACATTGCAAGATGCAATTCTGAAATTTTTTGCTGTTTCCTGCTAATCCTAGCAGGATAAAGAAGATTCAAAGAGAGTGAGATGCCAGCTCCTTTCATTCAGTCAGTAGCTTCAAACATTTCTGGTATATGAAAAACATGTTTTTCAATGGCAAAAATCAATGAATATTGTAAATGCACAAACAGTAATATCTCCACATTGCAAGGTGCAATTCTGAAATTTTTTGCTTTTTCCTGCTAATCCTAGCATGATAAAGAAGATTCAAAGAGAGTGAGATGCCAGCTCCTTTCATTCAGTCAGTAGCTTCAAACATTTCTGGTATATGAAAAACATGTTTTTCAATGGCAAAAATCAATGAATATTGTAAATGCACAAACAATAATATCTCCACATTGCAAGGTGCAATTCTGAAATTTTTTGCTTTTTCCTGCTAATCCTAGCATGATAAAGAAGATTCAAAGAGAGTGAGATGCCAGCTCCTTTCATTCAGTCAGTAGCTTCAAACATTTCTGGTATATGAAAAACGTTTTTCAATGGCAAAAATCAATGAATATTGTAAATGCACAAACAGTAATATCTCCACATTGCAAGGTGCAATTCTGAAATTTTTTGCTTTTTCCTGCTAATCCTAGCATGATAAAGAAGATTCAAAGAGAGTGAGATGCCAGCTCCTTTCATTCAGTCAGTAGCTTCAAACATTTCTGGTATATGAAAAACATGTTTTTCAATGGCAAAAATCAATGAATATTGTAAATGCACAAACAGTAATATCTCCACATTGCAAGGTGCAATTCTGAAATTTTTTGCTTTTTCCTGTTAATCCTAGCATGATAAAGAAGATTCAAAGAGAGTGAGATGCCAGCTCCTTTCATTCAGTCAGTAGCTTCAAACATTTCTGGTATATGAATAACATGATGTTTTTCAATGGCAAAAATCAATGAATATTGTAAATGCACAAACAGTAATATCTCCACATTGCAAGGTGCAATTCTGAAATTTTTTGCTTTTTCCTGCTAATCCTAGCATGATAAAGAAGATTCAAAGAGAGTGAGATGCCAGCTCTTTTCATTCAGTCAGTAGCTTCAAACATTTCTGGTATATGAAAAACATGTTTTTCAATGGCAAAAATCAATGAATATTGTAAATGCACAAACAGTAATATCTCCACATTGCAAGGTGCAATTCTGAATTTTTTTGCTTTTTCCTGCTAATCCTAGCATGATAAAGAAGATTCAAAGAGAGTGAGATGCCAGCTCCTTTCATTCAGTCAGTAGCTTCAAACATTTCTGGACGTTTTTCAATGGCAAAAATCAATGAATATTGTAAATGCACAAACAGTAATATCTCCACATTGCAAGGTGCAATTCTGAAATTTTTTGCTTTTTCCTGCTAATCCTAGCATGATAAAGAAGATTCAAAGAGAGTGAGATGCCAGCTCCTTTCATTCAGTCAGTAGCTTCAAACATTTCTGGTATATGAAAAACGTTTTTCAATGGCAAAAATCAATGAATATTGTAAATGCACAAACAGTAATATCTCCACATTGCAAGGTGCAATTCTGAAATTTTTTGCTTTTTCCTGCTAATCCTAGCATGATAAAGAAGATTCAAAGAGAGTGAGATGCCAGCTCCTTTCATTCAGTCAGTAGCTTCAAACATTTCTGGTATATGAAAAACATGTTTTTCAATGGCAAAAATCAATGAATATTGTAAATGCACACAGTAATATCTCCACATTGCAAGGTGCAATTCTGAAATTTTTTGCTTTTTCCTGCTAATCCTAGCATGATAAAGAAGATTCAAAGAGAGTGAGATGCCAGCTCCTTTCATTCAGTCAGTAGCTTCAAACATTTCTGGACGTTTTTCAATGGCAAAAATCAATGAATATTGTAAATGCACAAACAGTAATATCTCCACATTGCAAGGTGCAATTCTGAAATTTTTTGCTTTTTCCTGTTAATCCTAGCATGATAAAGAAGATTCAAAGAGAGTGAGATGCCAGCTCCTTTCATTCAGTCAGTAGCTTCAAACATTTCTGGTATATGAAAAACATGTTTTTCAATGGCAAAAATCAATGAATATTGTAAATGCACAAACAGTAATATCTCCACATTGCAAGGTGCAATTCTGAATTTTTTTGCTTTTTCCTGCTAATCCTAGCATGATAAAGAAGATTCAAAGAGAGTGAGATGCCAGCTCCTTTCATTCAGTCAGTAGCTTCAAACATTTCTGGACGTTTTTCAATGGCAAAAATCAATGAATATTGTAAATGCACAAACAGTAATATCTCCACATTGCAAGGTGCAATTCTGAAATTTTTTGCTTTTTCCTGCTAATCCTAGCATGATAAAGAAGATTCAAAGAGAGTGAGATGCCAGCTCCTTTCATTCAGTCAGTAGCTTCAAACATTTCTGGTATATGAAAAACGTTTTTCAATGGCAAAAATCAATGAATATTGTAAATGCACAAACAGTAATATCTCCACATTGCAAGGTGCAATTCTGAAATTTTTTGCTTTTTCCTGCTAATCCTAGCATGATAAAGAAGATTCAAAGAGAGTGAGATGCCAGCTCCTTTCATTCAGTCAGTAGCTTCAAACATTTCTGGTATATGAAAAACATGTTTTTCAATGGCAAAAATCAATGAATATTGTAAATGCACAAACAGTAATATCTCCACATTGCAAGGTGCAATTCTGAAATTTTTTGCTTTTTCCTGCTAATCCTAGCATGATAAAGAAGATTCAAAGAGAGTGAGATGCCAGCTCCTTTCATTCAGTCAGTAGCTTCAAACATTTCTGGACGTTTTTCAATGGCAAAAATCAATGAATATTGTAAATGCACAAACAGTAATATCTCCACATTGCAAGGTGCAATTCTGAAATTTTTTGCTTTTTCCTGTTAATCCTAGCATGATAAAGAAGATTCAAAGAGAGTGAGATGCCAGCTCCTTTCATTCAGTCAGTAGCTTCAAACATTTCTGGTATATGAAAAACATGTTTTTCAATGGCAAAAATCAATGAATATTGTAAATGCACAAACAGTAATATCTCCACATTGCAAGGTGCAATTCTGAAATTTTTTGCTTTTTCCTGCTAATCCTAGCATGATAAAGAAGATTCAAAGAGAGTGAGATGCCAGCTCCTTTCATTCAGTCAGTAGCTTCAAACATTTCTGGACGTTTTTCAATGGCAAAAATCAATGAATATTGTAAATGCACAAACAGTAATATCTCCACATTGCAAGGTGCAATTCTGAAATTTTTTGCTTTTTCCTGTTAATCCTAGCATGATAAAGAAGATTCAAAGAGAGTGAGATGCCAGCTCCTTTCATTCAGTCAGTAGCTTCAAACATTTCTGGTATATGAATAACATGATGTTTTTCAATGGCAAAAATCAATGAATATTGTAAATGCACAAACAGTAATATCTCCACATTGCAAGGTGCAATTCTGAAATTTTTTGCTTTTTCCTGCTAATCCTAGCATGATAAAGAAGATTCAAAGAGAGTGAGATGCCAGCTCCTTTCATTCAGTCAGTAGCTTCAAACATTTCTGGACGTTTTTCAATGGCAAAAATCAATGAATATTGTAAATGCACAAACAGTAATATCTCCACATTGCAAGGTGCAATTCTGAAATTTTTTGCTTTTTCCTGCTAATCCTAGCATGATAAAGAAGATTCAAAGAGAGTGAGATGTCAGCTCCTTTCATTCAGTCAGTAGCTTCAAACATTTCTGGACGTTTTTCAATGGCAAAAATCAATGAATATTGTAAATGCACAAACAGTAATATCTCCACATTGCAAGATGCAATTCTGAAATTTTTTGCTGTTTCCTGCTAATCCTAGCAGGATAAAGAAGATTCAAAGAGAGTGAGATGCCAGCTCCTTTCATTCAGTCAGTAGCTTCAAACATTTCTGGTATATGAAAAACATGTTTTTCAATGGCAAAAATCAATGAATATTGTAAATGCACAAACAGTAATATCTCCACATTGCAAGGTGCAATTCTGAAATTTTTTGCTTTTTCCTGCTAATCCTAGCATGATAAAGAAGATTCAAAGAGAGTGAGATGCCAGCTCCTTTCATTCAGTCAGTAGCTTCAAACATTTCTGGTATATGAAAAACATGTTTTTCAATGGCAAAAATCAATGAATATTGTAAATGCACAAACAATAATATCTCCACATTGCAAGGTGCAATTCTGAAATTTTTTGCTTTTTCCTGCTAATCCTAGCATGATAAAGAAGATTCAAAGAGAGTGAGATGCCAGCTCCTTTCATTCAGTCAGTAGCTTCAAACATTTCTGGTATATGAAAAACGTTTTTCAATGGCAAAAATCAATGAATATTGTAAATGCACAAACAGTAATATCTCCACATTGCAAGGTGCAATTCTGAAATTTTTTGCTTTTTCCTGCTAATCCTAGCATGATAAAGAAGATTCAAAGAGAGTGAGATGCCAGCTCCTTTCATTCAGTCAGTAGCTTCAAACATTTCTGGTATATGAAAAACATGTTTTTCAATGGCAAAAATCAATGAATATTGTAAATGCACAAACAGTAATATCTCCACATTGCAAGGTGCAATTCTGAAATTTTTTGCTTTTTCCTGTTAATCCTAGCATGATAAAGAAGATTCAAAGAGAGTGAGATGCCAGCTCCTTTCATTCAGTCAGTAGCTTCAAACATTTCTGGTATATGAATAACATGATGTTTTTCAATGGCAAAAATCAATGAATATTGTAAATGCACAAACAGTAATATCTCCACATTGCAAGGTGCAATTCTGAAATTTTTTGCTTTTTCCTGCTAATCCTAGCATGATAAAGAAGATTCAAAGAGAGTGAGATGCCAGCTCTTTTCATTCAGTCAGTAGCTTCAAACATTTCTGGTATATGAAAAACATGTTTTTCAATGGCAAAAATCAATGAATATTGTAAATGCACAAACAGTAATATCTCCACATTGCAAGGTGCAATTCTGAATTTTTTTGCTTTTTCCTGCTAATCCTAGCATGATAAAGAAGATTGAAAGAGAGTGAGATGCCAGCTCCTTTCATTCAGTCAGTAGCTTCAAACATTTCTGGACGTTTTTCAATGGCAAAAATCAATGAATATTGTAAATGCACAAACAGTAATATCTCCACATTGCAAGGTGCAATTCTGAAATTTTTTGCTTTTTCCTGCTAATCCTAGCATGATAAAGAAGATTCAAAGAGAGTGAGATGCCAGCTCCTTTCATTCAGTCAGTAGCTTCAAACATTTCTGGTATATGAAAAACGTTTTTCAATGGCAAAAATCAATGAATATTGTAAATGCACAAACAGTAATATCTCCACATTGCAAGGTGCAATTCTGAAATTTTTTGCTTTTTCCTGCTAATCCTAGCATGATAAAGAAGATTCAAAGAGAGTGAGATGCCAGCTCCTTTCATTCAGTCAGTAGCTTCAAACATTTCTGGTATATGAAAAACATGTTTTTCAATGGCAAAAATCAATGAATATTGTAAATGCACACAGTAATATCTCCACATTGCAAGGTGCAATTCTGAAATTTTTTGCTTTTTCCTGCTAATCCTAGCATGATAAAGAAGATTCAAAGAGAGTGAGATGCCAGCTCCTTTCATTCAGTCAGTAGCTTCAAACATTTCTGGACGTTTTTCAATGGCAAAAATCAATGAATATTGTAAATGCACAAACAGTAATATCTCCACATTGCAAGGTGCAATTCTGAAATTTTTTGCTTTTTCCTGTTAATCCTAGCATGATAAAGAAGATTCAAAGAGAGTGAGATGCCAGCTCCTTTCATTCAGTCAGTAGCTTCAAACATTTCTGGTATATGAAAAACATGTTTTTCAATGGCAAAAATCAATGAATATTGTAAATGCACAAACAGTAATATCTCCACATTGCAAGGTGCAATTCTGAATTTTTTTGCTTTTTCCTGCTAATCCTAGCATGATAAAGAAGATTCAAAGAGAGTGAGATGCCAGCTCCTTTCATTCAGTCAGTAGCTTCAAACATTTCTGGACGTTTTTCAATGGCAAAAATCAATGAATATTGTAAATGCACAAACAGTAATATCTCCACATTGCAAGGTGCAATTCTGAAATTTTTTGCTTTTTCCTGCTAATCCTAGCATGATAAAGAAGATTCAAAGAGAGTGAGATGCCAGCTCCTTTCATTCAGTCAGTAGCTTCAAACATTTCTGGTATATGAAAAACGTTTTTCAATGGCAAAAATCAATGAATATTGTAAATGCACAAACAGTAATATCTCCACATTGCAAGGTGCAATTCTGAAATTTTTTGCTTTTTCCTGCTAATCCTAGCATGATAAAGAAGATTCAAAGAGAGTGAGATGCCAGCTCCTTTCATTCAGTCAGTAGCTTCAAACATTTCTGGTATATGAAAAACATGTTTTTCAATGGCAAAAATCAATGAATATTGTAAATGCACAAACAGTAATATCTCCACATTGCAAGGTGCAATTCTGAAATTTTTTGCTTTTTCCTGCTAATCCTAGCATGATAAAGAAGATTCAAAGAGAGTGAGATGCCAGCTCCTTTCATTCAGTCAGTAGCTTCAAACATTTCTGGACGTTTTTCAATGGCAAAAATCAATGAATATTGTAAATGCACAAACAGTAATATCTCCACATTGCAAGGTGCAATTCTGAAATTTTTTGCTTTTTCCTGTTAATCCTAGCATGATAAAGAAGATTCAAAGAGAGTGAGATGCCAGCTCCTTTCATTCAGTCAGTAGCTTCAAACATTTCTGGTATATGAAAAACATGTTTTTCAATGGCAAAAATCAATGAATATTGTAAATGCACAAACAGTAATATCTCCACATTGCAAGGTGCAATTCTGAAATTTTTTGCTTTTTCCTGCTAATCCTAGCATGATAAAGAAGATTCAAAGAGAGTGAGATGCCAGCTCCTTTCATTCAGTCAGTAGCTTCAAACATTTCTGGACGTTTTTCAATGGCAAAAATCAATGAATATTGTAAATGCACAAACAGTAATATCTCCACATTGCAAGGTGCAATTCTGAAATTTTTTGCTTTTTCCTGTTAATCCTAGCATGATAAAGAAGATTCAAAGAGAGTGAGATGCCAGCTCCTTTCATTCAGTCAGTAGCTTCAAACATTTCTGGTATATGAATAACATGATGTTTTTCAATGGCAAAAATCAATGAATATTGTAAATGCACAAACAGTAATATCTCCACATTGCAAGGTGCAATTCTGAAATTTTTTGCTTTTTCCTGCTAATCCTAGCATGATAAAGAAGATTCAAAGAGAGTGAGATGCCAGCTCCTTTCATTCAGTCAGTAGCTTCAAACATTTCTGGACGTTTTTCAATGGCAAAAATCAATGAATATTGTAAATGCACAAACAGTAATATCTCCACATTGCAAGGTGCAATTCTGAAATTTTTTGCTTTTTCCTGCTAATCCTAGCATGATAAAGAAGATTCAAAGAGAGTGAGATGTCAGCTCCTTTCATTCAGTCAGTAGCTTCAAACATTTCTGGACGTTTTTCAATGGCAAAAATCAATGAATATTGTAAATGCACAAACAGTAATATCTCCACATTGCAAGATGCAATTCTGAAATTTTTTGCTGTTTCCTGCTAATCCTAGCAGGATAAAGAAGATTCAAAGAGAGTGAGATGCCAGCTCCTTTCATTCAGTCAGTAGCTTCAAACATTTCTGGTATATGAAAAACATGTTTTTCAATGGCAAAAATCAATGAATATTGTAAATGCACAAACAGTAATATCTCCACATTGCAAGGTGCAATTCTGAAATTTTTTGCTTTTTCCTGCTAATCCTAGCATGATAAAGAAGATTCAAAGAGAGTGAGATGCCAGCTCCTTTCATTCAGTCAGTAGCTTCAAACATTTCTGGTATATGAAAAACATGTTTTTCAATGGCAAAAATCAATGAATATTGTAAATGCACAAACAATAATATCTCCACATTGCAAGGTGCAATTCTGAAATTTTTTGCTTTTTCCTGCTAATCCTAGCATGATAAAGAAGATTCAAAGAGAGTGAGATGCCAGCTCCTTTCATTCAGTCAGTAGCTTCAAACATTTCTGGTATATGAAAAACGTTTTTCAATGGCAAAAATCAATGAATATTGTAAATGCACAAACAGTAATATCTCCACATTGCAAGGTGCAATTCTGAAATTTTTTGCTTTTTCCTGCTAATCCTAGCATGATAAAGAAGATTCAAAGAGAGTGAGATGCCAGCTCCTTTCATTCAGTCAGTAGCTTCAAACATTTCTGGTATATGAAAAACATGTTTTTCAATGGCAAAAATCAATGAATATTGTAAATGCACAAACAGTAATATTTCCACATTGCAAGGTGCAATTCTGAAATTTTTTGCTTTTTCCTGTTAATCCTAGCATGATAAAGAAGATTCAAAGAGAGTGAGATGCCAGCTCCTTTCATTCAGTCAGTAGCTTCAAACATTTCTGGACGTTTTTCAATGGCAAAAATCAATGAATATTGTAAATGCACAAACAGTAATATCTCCACATTGCAAGGTGCAATTCTGAAATTTTTTGCTTTTTCCTGCTAATCCTAGCATGATAAAGAAGATTCAAAGAGAGTGAGATGCCAGCTCCTTTCATTCAGTCAGTAGCTTCAAACATTTCTGGTATATGAAAAACGTTTTTCAATGGCAAAAATCAATGAATATTGTAAATGCACAAACAGTAATATCTCCACATTGCAAGGTGCAATTCTGAAATTTTTTGCTTTTTCCTGCTAATCCTAGCATGATAAAGAAGATTCAAAGAGAGTGAGATGCCAGCTCCTTTCATTCAGTCAGTAGCTTCAAACATTTCTGGTATATGAAAAACATGTTTTTCAATGGCAAAAATCAATGAATATTGTAAATGCACAAACAGTAATATCTCCACATTGCAAGGTGCAATTCTGAAATTTTTTGCTTTTTCCTGCTAATCCTAGCATGATAAAGAAGATTCAAAGAGAGTGAGATGCCAGCTCCTTTCATTCAGTCAGTAGCTTCAAACATTTCTGGTATATGAAAAACATGTTTTTCAATGGCAAAAATCAATGAATATTGTAAATGCACAAACAGTAATATCTCCACATTGCAAGGTGCAATTCTGAAATTTTTTGCTTTTTCCTGCTAATCCTAGCATGATAAAGAAGATTCAAAGAGAGTGAGATGCCAGCTCCTTTCATTCAGTCAGTAGCTTCAAACATTTCTGGTATATGAAAAACATGTTTTTCAATGGCAAAAATCAATGAATATTGTAAATGCACAAACAATAATATCTCCACATTGCAAGGTGCAATTCTGAAATTTTTTGCTTTTTCCTGCTAATCCTAGCATGATAAAGAAGATTCAAAGAGAGTGAGATGCCAGCTCCTTTCATTCAGTCAGTAGCTTCAAACATTTCTGGTATATGAAAAACGTTTTTCAATGGCAAAAATCAATGAATATTGTAAATGCACAAACAGTAATATCTCCACATTGCAAGGTGCAATTCTGAAATTTTTTGCTTTTTCCTGCTAATCCTAGCATGATAAAGAAGATTCAAAGAGAGTGAGATGCCAGCTCCTTTCATTCAGTCAGTAGCTTCAAACATTTCTGGTATATGAAAAACATGTTTTTCAATGGCAAAAATCAATGAATATTGTAAATGCACAAACAGTAATATCTCCACATTGCAAGGTGCAATTCTGAAATTTTTTGCTTTTTCCTGTTAATCCTAGCATGATAAAGAAGATTCAAAGAGAGTGAGATGCCAGCTCCTTTCATTCAGTCAGTAGCTTCAAACATTTCTGGTATATGAATAACATGATGTTTTTCAATGGCAAAAATCAATGAATATTGTAAATGCACAAACAGTAATATCTCCACATTGCAAGGTGCAATTCTGAAATTTTTTGCTTTTTCCTGCTAATCCTAGCATGATAAAGAAGATTCAAAGAGAGTGAGATGCCAGCTCTTTTCATTCAGTCAGTAGCTTCAAACATTTCTGGTATATGAAAAACATGTTTTTCAATGGCAAAAATCAATGAATATTGTAAATGCACAAACAGTAATATCTCCACATTGCAAGGTGCAATTCTGAAATTTTTTGCTTTTTCCTGTTAATCCTAGCATGATAAAGAAGATTCAAAGAGCGTGAGATGCCAGCTCCTTTCATTCAGTCAGTAGCTTCAAACATTTCTGGTATATGAATAACATGATGTTTTTCAATGGCAAAAATCAATGAATATTGTAAATGCACAAACAGTAATATCTCCACATTGCAAGGTGCAATTCTGAATTTTTTTGCTTTTTCCTGCTAATCCTAGCATGATAAAGAAGATTCAAAGAGAGTGAGATGCCAGCTCCTTTCATTCAGTCAGTAGCTTCAAACATTTCTGGACGTTTTTCAATGGCAAAAATCAATGAATATTGTAAATGCACAAACAGTAATATCTCCACATTGCAAGGTGCAATTCTGAAATTTTTTGCTTTTTCCTGCTAATCCTAGCATGATAAAGAAGATTCAAAGAGAGTGAGATGCCAGCTCCTTTCATTCAGTCAGTAGCTTCAAACATTTCTGGTATATGAAAAACGTTTTTCAATGGCAAAAATCAATGAATATTGTAAATGCACAAACAGTAATATCTCCACATTGCAAGGTGCAATTCTGAAATTTTTTGCTTTTTCCTGCTAATCCTAGCATGATAAAGAAGATTCAAAGAGAGTGAGATGCCAGCTCCTTTCATTCAGTCAGTAGCTTCAAACATTTCTGGTATATGAAAAACATGTTTTTCAATGGCAAAAATCAATGAATATTGTAAATGCACAAACAGTAATATCTCCACATTGCAAGGTGCAATTCTGACATTTTTTGCTTTTTCCTGTTAATCCTAGCATGATAAAGAAGATTCAAAGAGAGTGAGATGCCAGCTCCTTTCATTCAGTCAGTAGCTTCAAACATTTCTGGTATATGAATAACATGATGTTTTTCAATGGCAAAAATCAATGAATATTGTAAATGCACAAACAGTAATATCTCCACATTGCAAGGTGCAATTCTGAAATTTTTTGCTTTTTCCTGCTAATCCTAGCATGATAAAGAAGATTCAAAGAGAGTGAGATGTCAGCTCCTTTCATTCAGTCAGTAGCTTCAAACATTTCTGGACGTTTTTCAATGGCAAAAATCAATGAATATTGTAAATGCACAAACAGTAATATCTCCACATTGCAAGATGCAATTCTGAAATTTTTTGCTGTTTCCTGCTAATCCTAGCAGGATAAAGAAGATTCAAAGAGAGTGAGATGCCAGCTCCTTTCATTCAGTCAGTAGCTTCAAACATTTCTGGTATATGAAAAACATGTTTTCAATGGCAAAAATCAATGAATATTGTAAATGCACAAACAGTAATATCTCCACATTGCAAGGTGCAATTCTGAAATTTTTTGCTTTTTCCTGCTAATCCTAGCATGATAAAGAAGATTCAAAGAGAGTGAGATGCCAGCTCCTTTCATTCAGTCAGTAGCTTCAAACATTTCTGGTATATGAAAAACATGTTTTTCAATGGCAAAAATCAATGAATATTGTAAATGCACAAACAATAATATCTCCACATTGCAAGGTGCAATTCTGAAATTTTTTGCTTTTTCCTGCTAATCCTAGCATGATAAAGAAGATTCAAAGAGAGTGAGATGCCAGCTCCTTTCATTCAGTCAGTAGCTTCAAACATTTCTGGTATATGAAAAACGTTTTTCAATGGCAAAAATCAATGAATATTGTAAATGCACAAACAGTAATATCTCCACATTGCAAGGTGCAATTCTGAAATTTTTTGCTTTTTCCTGCTAATCCTAGCATGATAAAGAAGATTCAAAGAGAGTGAGATGCCAGCTCCTTTCATTCAGTCAGTAGCTTCAAACATTTCTGGTATATGAAAAACATGTTTTTCAATGGCAAAAATCAATGAATATTGTAAATGCACAAACAGTAATATCTCCACATTGCAAGGTGCAATTCTGAAATTTTTTGCTTTTTCCTGTTAATCCTAGCATGATAAAGAAGATTCAAAGAGAGTGAGATGCCAGCTCCTTTCATTCAGTCAGTAGCTTCAAACATTTCTGGTATATGAATAACATGATGTTTTTCAATGGCAAAAATCAATGAATATTGTAAATGCACAAACAGTAATATCTCCACATTGCAAGGTGCAATTCTGAAATTTTTTGCTTTTTCCTGCTAATCCTAGCATGATAAAGAAGATTCAAAGAGAGTGAGATGCCAGCTCTTTTCATTCAGTCAGTAGCTTCAAACATTTCTGGTATATGAAAAACATGTTTTTCAATGGCAAAAATCAATGAATATTGTAAATGCACAAACAGTAATATCTCCACATTGCAAGGTGCAATTCTGAAATTTTTTGCTTTTTCCTGTTAATCCTAGCATGATAAAGAAGATTCAAAGAGCGTGAGATGCCAGCTCCTTTCATTCAGTCAGTAGCTTCAAACATTTCTGGTATATGAATAACATGATGTTTTTCAATGGCAAAAATCAATGAATATTGTAAATGCACAAACAGTAATATCTCCACATTGCAAGGTGCAATTCTGAATTTTTTTGCTTTTTCCTGCTAATCCTAGCATGATAAAGAAGATTCAAAGAGAGTGAGATGCCAGCTCCTTTCATTCAGTCAGTAGCTTCAAACATTTCTGGTATATGAAAAACGTTTTTCAATGGCAAAAATCAATGAATATTGTAAATGCACAAACAGTAATATCTCCACATTGCAAGGTGCAATTCTGAAATTTTTTGCTTTTTCCTGCTAATCCTAGCATGATAAAGAAGATTCAAAGAGAGTGAGATGCCAGCTCCTTTCATTCAGTCAGTAGCTTCAAACATTTCTGGTATATGAAAAACATGTTTTTCAATGGCAAAAATCAATGAATATTGTAAATGCACAAACAGTAATATCTCCACATTGCAAGGTGCAATTCTGAAATTTTTTGCTTTTTCCTGCTAATCCTAGCATGATAAAGAAGATTCAAAGAGAGTGAGATGCCAGCTCCTTTCATTCAGTCAGTAGCTTCAAACATTTCTGGACGTTTTTCAATGGCAAAAATCAATGAATATTGTAAATGCACAAACAGTAATATCTCCACATTGCAAGGTGCAATTCTGAAATTTTTTGCTTTTTCCTGTTAATCCTAGCATGATAAAGAAGATTCAAAGAGAGTGAGATGCCAGCTCCTTTCATTCAGTCAGTAGCTTCAAACATTTCTGGTATATGAAAAACATGTTTTTCAATGGCAAAAATCAATGAATATTGTAAATGCACAAACAGTAATATCTCCACATTGCAAGGTGCAATTCTGAAATTTTTTGCTTTTTCCTGCTAATCCTAGCATGATAAAGAAGATTCAAAGAGAGTGAGATGCCAGCTCCTTTCATTCAGTCAGTAGCTTCAAACATTTCTGGACGTTTTTCAATGGCAAAAATCAATGAATATTGTAAATGCACAAACAGTAATATCTCCACATTGCAAGGTGCAATTCTGAAATTTTTTGCTTTTTCCTGTTAATCCTAGCATGATAAAGAAGATTCAAAGAGAGTGAGATGCCAGCTCCTTTCATTCAGTCAGTAGCTTCAAACATTTCTGGTATATGAATAACATGATGTTTTTCAATGGCAAAAATCAATGAATATTGTAAATGCACAAACAGTAATATCTCCACATTGCAAGGTGCAATTCTGAAATTTTTTGCTTTTTCCTGCTAATCCTAGCATGATAAAGAAGATTCAAAGAGAGTGAGATGCCAGCTCCTTTCATTCAGTCAGTAGCTTCAAACATTTCTGGACGTTTTTCAATGGCAAAAATCAATGAATATTGTAAATGCACAAACAGTAATATCTCCACATTGCAAGGTGCAATTCTGAAATTTTTTGCTTTTTCCTGCTAATCCTAGCATGATAAAGAAGATTCAAAGAGAGTGAGATGTCAGCTCCTTTCATTCAGTCAGTAGCTTCAAACATTTCTGGACGTTTTTCAATGGCAAAAATCAATGAATATTGTAAATGCACAAACAGTAATATCTCCACATTGCAAGGTGCAATTCTGAAATTTTTTGCTTTTTCCTGCTAATCCTAGCATGATAAAGAAGATTCAAAGAGAGTGAGATGCCAGCTCCTTTCATTCAGTCAGTAGCTTCAAACATTTCTGGTATATGAAAAACGTTTTTCAATGGCAAAAATCAATGAATATTGTAAATGCACAAACAGTAATATCTCCACATTGCAAGGTGCAATTCTGAAATTTTTTGCTTTTTCCTGCTAATCCTAGCATGATAAAGAAGATTCAAAGAGAGTGAGATGCCAGCTCCTTTCATTCAGTCAGTAGCTTCAAACATTTCTGGTATATGAAAAACATGTTTTTCAATGGCAAAAATCAATGAATATTGTAAATGCACAAACAGTAATATCTCCACATTGCAAGGTGCAATTCTGAAATTTTTTGCTTTTTCCTGTTAATCCTAGCATGATAAAGAAGATTCAAAGAGAGTGAGATGCCAGCTCCTTTCATTCAGTCAGTAGCTTCAAACATTTCTGGTATATGAATAACATGATGTTTTTCAATGGCAAAAATCAATGAATATTGTAAATGCACAAACAGTAATATCTCCACATTGCAAGGTGCAATTCTGAAATTTTTTGCTTTTTCCTGCTAATCCTAGCATGATAAAGAAGATTCAAAGAGAGTGAGATGCCAGCTCTTTTCATTCAGTCAGTAGCTTCAAACATTTCTGGTATATGAAAAACATGTTTTTCAATGGCAAAAATCAATGAATATTGTAAATGCACAAACAGTAATATCTCCACATTGCAAGGTGCAATTCTGAATTTTTTTGCTTTTTCCTGCTAATCCTAGCATGATAAAGAAGATTGAAAGAGAGTGAGATGCCAGCTCCTTTCATTCAGTCAGTAGCTTCAAACATTTCTGGACGTTTTTCAATGGCAAAAATCAATGAATATTGTAAATGCACAAACAGTAATATCTCCACATTGCAAGGTGCAATTCTGAAATTTTTTGCTTTTTCCTGCTAATCCTAGCATGATAAAGAAGATTCAAAGAGAGTGAGATGCCAGCTCCTTTCATTCAGTCAGTAGCTTCAAACATTTCTGGTATATGAAAAACGTTTTTCAATGGCAAAAATCAATGAATATTGTAAATGCACAAACAGTAATATCTCCACATTGCAAGGTGCAATTCTGAAATTTTTTGCTTTTTCCTGCTAATCCTAGCATGATAAAGAAGATTCAAAGAGAGTGAGATGCCAGCTCCTTTCATTCAGTCAGTAGCTTCAAACATTTCTGGTATATGAAAAACATGTTTTTCAATGGCAAAAATCAATGAATATTGTAAATGCACACAGTAATATCTCCACATTGCAAGGTGCAATTCTGAAATTTTTTGCTTTTTCCTGCTAATCCTAGCATGATAAAGAAGATTCAAAGAGAGTGAGATGCCAGCTCCTTTCATTCAGTCAGTAGCTTCAAACATTTCTGGACGTTTTTCAATGGCAAAAATCAATGAATATTGTAAATGCACAAACAGTAATATCTCCACATTGCAAGGTGCAATTCTGAAATTTTTTGCTTTTTCCTGTTAATCCTAGCATGATAAAGAAGATTCAAAGAGAGTGAGATGCCAGCTCCTTTCATTCAGTCAGTAGCTTCAAACATTTCTGGTATATGAAAAACATGTTTTTCAATGGCAAAAATCAATGAATATTGTAAATGCACAAACAGTAATATCTCCACATTGCAAGGTGCAATTCTGAATTTTTTTGCTTTTTCCTGCTAATCCTAGCATGATAAAGAAGATTCAAAGAGAGTGAGATGCCAGCTCCTTTCATTCAGTCAGTAGCTTCAAACATTTCTGGACGTTTTTCAATGGCAAAAATCAATGAATATTGTAAATGCACAAACAGTAATATCTCCACATTGCAAGGTGCAATTCTGAAATTTTTTGCTTTTTCCTGCTAATCCTAGCATGATAAAGAAGATTCAAAGAGAGTGAGATGCCAGCTCCTTTCATTCAGTCAGTAGCTTCAAACATTTCTGGTATATGAAAAACGTTTTTCAATGGCAAAAATCAATGAATATTGTAAATGCACAAACAGTAATATCTCCACATTGCAAGGTGCAATTCTGAAATTTTTTGCTTTTTCCTGCTAATCCTAGCATGATAAAGAAGATTCAAAGAGAGTGAGATGCCAGCTCCTTTCATTCAGTCAGTAGCTTCAAACATTTCTGGTATATGAAAAACATGTTTTTCAATGGCAAAAATCAATGAATATTGTAAATGCACAAACAGTAATATCTCCACATTGCAAGGTGCAATTCTGAAATTTTTTGCTTTTTCCTGCTAATCCTAGCATGATAAAGAAGATTCAAAGAGAGTGAGATGCCAGCTCCTTTCATTCAGTCAGTAGCTTCAAACATTTCTGGACGTTTTTCAATGGCAAAAATCAATGAATATTGTAAATGCACAAACAGTAATATCTCCACATTGCAAGGTGCAATTCTGAAATTTTTTGCTTTTTCCTGTTAATCCTAGCATGATAAAGAAGATTCAAAGAGAGTGAGATGCCAGCTCCTTTCATTCAGTCAGTAGCTTCAAACATTTCTGGTATATGAAAAACATGTTTTTCAATGGCAAAAATCAATGAATATTGTAAATGCACAAACAGTAATATCTCCACATTGCAAGGTGCAATTCTGAAATTTTTTGCTTTTTCCTGCTAATCCTAGCATGATAAAGAAGATTCAAAGAGAGTGAGATGCCAGCTCCTTTCATTCAGTCAGTAGCTTCAAACATTTCTGGACGTTTTTCAATGGCAAAAATCAATGAATATTGTAAATGCACAAACAGTAATATCTCCACATTGCAAGGTGCAATTCTGAAATTTTTTGCTTTTTCCTGTTAATCCTAGCATGATAAAGAAGATTCAAAGAGAGTGAGATGCCAGCTCCTTTCATTCAGTCAGTAGCTTCAAACATTTCTGGTATATGAATAACATGATGTTTTTCAATGGCAAAAATCAATGAATATTGTAAATGCACAAACAGTAATATCTCCACATTGCAAGGTGCAATTCTGAAATTTTTTGCTTTTTCCTGCTAATCCTAGCATGATAAAGAAGATTCAAAGAGAGTGAGATGCCAGCTCCTTTCATTCAGTCAGTAGCTTCAAACATTTCTGGACGTTTTTCAATGGCAAAAATCAATGAATATTGTAAATGCACAAACAGTAATATCTCCACATTGCAAGGTGCAATTCTGAAATTTTTTGCTTTTTCCTGCTAATCCTAGCATGATAAAGAAGATTCAAAGAGAGTGAGATGTCAGCTCCTTTCATTCAGCCAGTAGCTTCAAACATTTCTGGACGTTTTTCAATGGCAAAAATCAATGAATATTGTAAATGCACAAACAGTAATATCTCCACATTGCAAGATGCAATTCTGAAATTTTTTGCTGTTTCCTGCTAATCCTAGCAGGATAAAGAAGATTCAAAGAGAGTGAGATGCCAGCTCCTTTCATTCAGTCAGTAGCTTCAAACATTTCTGGTATATGAAAAACATGTTTTTCAATGGCAAAAATCAATGAATATTGTAAATGCACAAACAGTAATATCTCCACATTGCAAGGTGCAATTCTGAAATTTTTTGCTTTTTCCTGCTAATCCTAGCATGATAAAGAAGATTCAAAGAGAGTGAGATGCCAGCTCCTTTCATTCAGTCAGTAGCTTCAAACATTTCTGGTATATGAAAAACATGTTTTTCAATGGCAAAAATCAATGAATATTGTAAATGCACAAACAATAATATCTCCACATTGCAAGGTGCAATTCTGAAATTTTTTGCTTTTTCCTGCTAATCCTAGCATGATAAAGAAGATTCAAAGAGAGTGAGATGCCAGCTCCTTTCATTCAGTCAGTAGCTTCAAACATTTCTGGTATATGAAAAACGTTTTTCAATGGCAAAAATCAATGAATATTGTAAATGCACAAACAGTAATATCTCCACATTGCAAGGTGCAATTCTGAAATTTTTTGCTTTTTCCTGCTAATCCTAGCATGATAAAGAAGATTCAAAGAGAGTGAGATGCCAGCTCCTTTCATTCAGTCAGTAGCTTCAAACATTTCTGGTATATGAAAAACATGTTTTTCAATGGCAAAAATCAATGAATATTGTAAATGCACAAACAGTAATATTTCCACATTGCAAGGTGCAATTCTGAAATTTTTTGCTTTTTCCTGTTAATCCTAGCATGATAAAGAAGATTCAAAGAGAGTGAGATGCCAGCTCCTTTCATTCAGTCAGTAGCTTCAAACATTTCTGGACGTTTTTCAATGGCAAAAATCAATGAATATTGTAAATGCACAAACAGTAATATCTCCACATTGCAAGGTGCAATTCTGAAATTTTTTGCTTTTTCCTGCTAATCCTAGCATGATAAAGAAGATTCAAAGAGAGTGAGATGCCAGCTCCTTTCATTCAGTCAGTAGCTTCAAACATTTCTGGTATATGAAAAACGTTTTTCAATGGCAAAAATCAATGAATATTGTAAATGCACAAACAGTAATATCTCCACATTGCAAGGTGCAATTCTGAAATTTTTTGCTTTTTCCTGCTAATCCTAGCATGATAAAGAAGATTCAAAGAGAGTGAGATGCCAGCTCCTTTCATTCAGTCAGTAGCTTCAAACATTTCTGGTATATGAAAAACATGTTTTTCAATGGCAAAAATCAATGAATATTGTAAATGCACAAACAGTAATATCTCCACATTGCAAGGTGCAATTCTGAAATTTTTTGCTTTTTCCTGCTAATCCTAGCATGATAAAGAAGATTCAAAGAGAGTGAGATGCCAGCTCCTTTCATTCAGTCAGTAGCTTCAAACATTTCTGGTATATGAAAAACATGTTTTTCAATGGCAAAAATCAATGAATATTGTAAATGCACAAACAGTAATATCTCCACATTGCAAGGTGCAATTCTGAAATTTTTTGCTTTTTCCTGCTAATCCTAGCATGATAAAGAAGATTCAAAGAGAGTGAGATGCCAGCTCCTTTCATTCAGTCAGTAGCTTCAAACATTTCTGGTATATGAAAAACATGTTTTTCAATGGCAAAAATCAATGAATATTGTAAATGCACAAACAATAATATCTCCACATTGCAAGGTGCAATTCTGAAATTTTTTGCTTTTTCCTGCTAATCCTAGCATGATAAAGAAGATTCAAAGAGAGTGAGATGCCAGCTCCTTTCATTCAGTCAGTAGCTTCAAACATTTCTGGTATATGAAAAACGTTTTTCAATGGCAAAAATCAATGAATATTGTAAATGCACAAACAGTAATATCTCCACATTGCAAGGTGCAATTCTGAAATTTTTTGCTTTTTCCTGCTAATCCTAGCATGATAAAGAAGATTCAAAGAGAGTGAGATGCCAGCTCCTTTCATTCAGTCAGTAGCTTCAAACATTTCTGGTATATGAAAAACATGTTTTTCAATGGCAAAAATCAATGAATATTGTAAATGCACAAACAGTAATATCTCCACATTGCAAGGTGCAATTCTGAAATTTTTTGCTTTTTCCTGTTAATCCTAGCATGATAAAGAAGATTCAAAGAGAGTGAGATGCCAGCTCCTTTCATTCAGTCAGTAGCTTCAAACATTTCTGGTATATGAATAACATGATGTTTTTCAATGGCAAAAATCAATGAATATTGTAAATGCACAAACAGTAATATCTCCACATTGCAAGGTGCAATTCTGAAATTTTTTGCTTTTTCCTGCTAATCCTAGCATGATAAAGAAGATTCAAAGAGAGTGAGATGCCAGCTCTTTTCATTCAGTCAGTAGCTTCAAACATTTCTGGTATATGAAAAACATGTTTTTCAATGGCAAAAATCAATGAATATTGTAAATGCACAAACAGTAATATCTCCACATTGCAAGGTGCAATTCTGAAATTTTTTGCTTTTTCCTGTTAATCCTAGCATGATAAAGAAGATTCAAAGAGCGTGAGATGCCAGCTCCTTTCATTCAGTCAGTAGCTTCAAACATTTCTGGTATATGAATAACATGATGTTTTTCAATGGCAAAAATCAATGAATATTGTAAATGCACAAACAGTAATATCTCCACATTGCAAGGTGCAATTCTGAATTTTTTTGCTTTTTCCTGCTAATCCTAGCATGATAAAGAAGATTCAAAGAGAGTGAGATGCCAGCTCCTTTCATTCAGTCAGTAGCTTCAAACATTTCTGGACGTTTTTCAATGGCAAAAATCAATGAATATTGTAAATGCACAAACAGTAATATCTCCACATTGCAAGGTGCAATTCTGAAATTTTTTGCTTTTTCCTGCTAATCCTAGCATGATAAAGAAGATTCAAAGAGAGTGAGATGCCAGCTCCTTTCATTCAGTCAGTAGCTTCAAACATTTCTGGTATATGAAAAACGTTTTTCAATGGCAAAAATCAATGAATATTGTAAATGCACAAACAGTAATATCTCCACATTGCAAGGTGCAATTCTGAAATTTTTTGCTTTTTCCTGCTAATCCTAGCATGATAAAGAAGATTCAAAGAGAGTGAGATGCCAGCTCCTTTCATTCAGTCAGTAGCTTCAAACATTTCTGGTATATGAAAAACATGTTTTTCAATGGCAAAAATCAATGAATATTGTAAATGCACAAACAGTAATATCTCCACATTGCAAGGTGCAATTCTGACATTTTTTGCTTTTTCCTGTTAATCCTAGCATGATAAAGAAGATTCAAAGAGAGTGAGATGCCAGCTCCTTTCATTCAGTCAGTAGCTTCAAACATTTCTGGTATATGAATAACATGATGTTTTTCAATGGCAAAAATCAATGAATATTGTAAATGCACAAACAGTAATATCTCCACATTGCAAGGTGCAATTCTGAAATTTTTTGCTTTTTCCTGCTAATCCTAGCATGATAAAGAAGATTCAAAGAGAGTGAGATGTCAGCTCCTTTCATTCAGTCAGTAGCTTCAAACATTTCTGGACGTTTTTCAATGGCAAAAATCAATGAATATTGTAAATGCACAAACAGTAATATCTCCACATTGCAAGATGCAATTCTGAAATTTTTTGCTGTTTCCTGCTAATCCTAGCAGGATAAAGAAGATTCAAAGAGAGTGAGATGCCAGCTCCTTTCATTCAGTCAGTAGCTTCAAACATTTCTGGTATATGAAAAACATGTTTTTCAATGGCAAAAATCAATGAATATTGTAAATGCACAAACAGTAATATCTCCACATTGCAAGGTGCAATTCTGAAATTTTTTGCTTTTTCCTGCTAATCCTAGCATGATAAAGAAGATTCAAAGAGAGTGAGATGCCAGCTCCTTTCATTCAGTCAGTAGCTTCAAACATTTCTGGTATATGAAAAACATGTTTTTCAATGGCAAAAATCAATGAATATTGTAAATGCACAAACAATAATATCTCCACATTGCAAGGTGCAATTCTGAAATTTTTTGCTTTTTCCTGCTAATCCTAGCATGATAAAGAAGATTCAAAGAGAGTGAGATGCCAGCTCCTTTCATTCAGTCAGTAGCTTCAAACATTTCTGGTATATGAAAAACGTTTTTCAATGGCAAAAATCAATGAATATTGTAAATGCACAAACAGTAATATCTCCACATTGCAAGGTGCAATTCTGAAATTTTTTGCTTTTTCCTGCTAATCCTAGCATGATAAAGAAGATTCAAAGAGAGTGAGATGCCAGCTCCTTTCATTCAGTCAGTAGCTTCAAACATTTCTGGTATATGAAAAACATGTTTTTCAATGGCAAAAATCAATGAATATTGTAAATGCACAAACAGTAATATCTCCACATTGCAAGGTGCAATTCTGAAATTTTTTGCTTTTTCCTGTTAATCCTAGCATGATAAAGAAGATTCAAAGAGAGTGAGATGCCAGCTCCTTTCATTCAGTCAGTAGCTTCAAACATTTCTGGTATATGAATAACATGATGTTTTTCAATGGCAAAAATCAATGAATATTGTAAATGCACAAACAGTAATATCTCCACATTGCAAGGTGCAATTCTGAAATTTTTTGCTTTTTCCTGCTAATCCTAGCATGATAAAGAAGATTCAAAGAGAGTGAGATGCCAGCTCTTTTCATTCAGTCAGTAGCTTCAAACATTTCTGGTATATGAAAAACATGTTTTTCAATGGCAAAAATCAATGAATATTGTAAATGCACAAACAGTAATATCTCCACATTGCAAGGTGCAATTCTGAAATTTTTTGCTTTTTCCTGTTAATCCTAGCATGATAAAGAAGATTCAAAGAGCGTGAGATGCCAGCTCCTTTCATTCAGTCAGTAGCTTCAAACATTTCTGGTATATGAATAACATGATGTTTTTCAATGGCAAAAATCAATGAATATTGTAAATGCACAAACAGTAATATCTCCACATTGCAAGGTGCAATTCTGAATTTTTTTGCTTTTTCCTGCTAATCCTAGCATGATAAAGAAGATTCAAAGAGAGTGAGATGCCAGCTCCTTTCATTCAGTCAGTAGCTTCAAACATTTCTGGACGTTTTTCAATGGCAAAAATCAATGAATATTGTAAATGCACAAACAGTAATATCTCCACATTGCAAGGTGCAATTCTGAAATTTTTTGCTTTTTCCTGCTAATCCTAGCATGATAAAGAAGATTCAAAGAGAGTGAGATGCCAGCTCCTTTCATTCAGTCAGTAGCTTCAAACATTTCTGGTATATGAAAAACGTTTTTCAATGGCAAAAATCAATGAATATTGTAAATGCACAAACAGTAATATCTCCACATTGCAAGGTGCAATTCTGAAATTTTTTGCTTTTTCCTGCTAATCCTAGCATGATAAAGAAGATTCAAAGAGAGTGAGATGCCAGCTCCTTTCATTCAGTCAGTAGCTTCAAACATTTCTGGTATATGAAAAACATGTTTTTCAATGGCAAAAATCAATGAATATTGTAAATGCACAAACAGTAATATCTCCACATTGCAAGGTGCAATTCTGAAATTTTTTGCTTTTTCCTGTTAATCCTAGCATGATAAAGAAGATTCAAAGAGAGTGAGATGCCAGCTCCTTTCATTCAGTCAGTAGCTTCAAACATTTCTGGTATATGAATAACATGATGTTTTTCAATGGCAAAAATCAATGAATATTGTAAATGCACAAACAGTAATATCTCCACATTGCAAGGTGCAATTCTGAAATTTTTTGCTTTTTCCTGCTAATCCTAGCATGATAAAGAAGATTCAAAGAGAGTGAGATGCCAGCTCTTTTCATTCAGTCAGTAGCTTCAAACATTTCTGGTATATGAAAAACATGTTTTTCAATGGCAAAAATCAATGAATATTGTAAATGCACAAACAGTAATATCTCCACATTGCAAGGTGCAATTCTGTTTTTGCTTTTTCCTGTTAATCCTAGCATGATAAAGAAGATTCAAAGAGCGTGAGATGCCAGCTCCTTTCATTCAGTCAGTAGCTTCAAACATTTCTGGTATATGAATAACATGATGTTTTTCAATGGCAAAAATCAATGAATATTGTAAATGCACAAACAGTAATATCTCCACATTGCAAGGTGCAATTCTGAATTTTTTTGCTTTTTCCTGCTAATCCTAGCATGATAAAGAAGATTCAAAGAGAGTGAGATGCCAGCTCCTTTCATTCAGTCAGTAGCTTCAAACATTTCTGGACGTTTTTCAATGGCAAAAATCAATGAATATTGTAAATGCACAAACAGTAATATCTCCACATTGCAAGGTGCAATTCTGAAATTTTTTGCTTTTTCCTGCTAATCCTAGCATGATAAAGAAGATTCAAAGAGAGTGAGATGCCAGCTCCTTTCATTGTCAGTAGCTTCAAACATTTCTGGACGTTTTTCAATGGCAAAAATCAATGAATATTGTAAATGCACAAACAGTAATATCTCCACATTGCAAGGTGCAATTCTGAAATTTTTTGCTTTTTCCTGCTAATCCTAGCATGATAAAGAAGATTCAAAGAGAGTGAGATGCCAGCTCCTTTCATTCAGTCAGTAGCTTCAAACATTTCTGGACGTTTTTCAATGGCAAAAATCAATGAATATTGTAAATGCACAAACAGTAATATCTCCACATTGCAAGGTGCAATTCTGAAATTTTTTGCTTTTTCCTGCTAATCCTAGCATGATAAAGAAGATTCAAAGAGAGTGAGATGCCAGCTCCTTTCATTCAGTCAGTAGCTTCAAACATTTCTGGTATATGAAAAACATGTTTTTCAATGGCAAAAATCAATGAATATTGTAAATGCACAAACAGTAATATCTCCACATTGCAAGGTGCAATTCTGAAATTTTTTGCTTTTTCCTGCTAATCCTAGCATGATAAAGAAGATTCAAAGAGAGTGAGATGCCAGCTCCTTTCATTCAGTCAGTAGCTTCAAACATTTCTGGTATATGAAAAACATGTTTTTCAATGGCAAAAATCAATGAATATTGTAAATGCACAAACAATAATATCTCCACATTGCAAGGTGCAATTCTGAAATTTTTTGCTTTTTCCTGCTAATCCTAGCATGATAAAGAAGATTCAAAGAGAGTGAGATGCCAGCTCCTTTCATTCAGTCAGTAGCTTCAAACATTTCTGGTATATGAAAAACGTTTTTCAATGGCAAAAATCAATGAATATTGTAAATGCACAAACAGTAATATCTCCACATTGCAAGGTGCAATTCTGAAATTTTTTGCTTTTTCCTGCTAATCCTAGCATGATAAAGAAGATTCAAAGAGAGTGAGATGCCAGCTCCTTTCATTCAGTCAGTAGCTTCAAACATTTCTGGTATATGAAAAACATGTTTTTCAATGGCAAAAATCAATGAATATTGTAAATGCACAAACAGTAATATCTCCACATTGCAAGGTGCAATTCTGAAATTTTTTGCTTTTTCCTGTTAATCCTAGCATGATAAAGAAGATTCAAAGAGAGTGAGATGCCAGCTCCTTTCATTCAGTCAGTAGCTTCAAACATTTCTGGTATATGAATAACATGATGTTTTTCAATGGCAAAAATCAATGAATATTGTAAATGCACAAACAGTAATATCTCCACATTGCAAGGTGCAATTCTGAAATTTTTTGCTTTTTCCTGCTAATCCTAGCATGATAAAGAAGATTCAAAGAGAGTGAGATGCCAGCTCTTTTCATTCAGTCAGTAGCTTCAAACATTTCTGGTATATGAAAAACATGTTTTTCAATGGCAAAAATCAATGAATATTGTAAATGCACAAACAGTAATATCTCCACATTGCAAGGTGCAATTCTGAAATTTTTTGCTTTTTCCTGTTAATCCTAGCATGATAAAGAAGATTCAAAGAGCGTGAGATGCCAGCTCCTTTCATTCAGTCAGTAGCTTCAAACATTTCTGGTATATGAATAACATGATGTTTTTCAATGGCAAAAATCAATGAATATTGTAAATGCACAAACAGTAATATCTCCACATTGCAAGGTGCAATTCTGAATTTTTTTGCTTTTTCCTGCTAATCCTAGCATGATAAAGAAGATTCAAAGAGAGTGAGATGCCAGCTCCTTTCATTCAGTCAGTAGCTTCAAACATTTCTGGACGTTTTTCAATGGCAAAAATCAATGAATATTGTAAATGCACAAACAGTAATATCTCCACATTGCAAGGTGCAATTCTGAAATTTTTTGCTTTTTCCTGCTAATCCTAGCATGATAAAGAAGATTCAAAGAGAGTGAGATGCCAGCTCCTTTCATTCAGTCAGTAGCTTCAAACATTTCTGGTATATGAAAAACGTTTTTCAATGGCAAAAATCAATGAATATTGTAAATGCACAAACAGTAATATCTCCACATTGCAAGGTGCAATTCTGAAATTTTTTGCTTTTTCCTGCTAATCCTAGCATGATAAAGAAGATTCAAAGAGAGTGAGATGCCAGCTCCTTTCATTCAGTCAGTAGCTTCAAACATTTCTGGTATATGAAAAACATGTTTTTCAATGGCAAAAATCAATGAATATTGTAAATGCACAAACAGTAATATCTCCACATTGCAAGGTGCAATTCTGACATTTTTTGCTTTTTCCTGTTAATCCTAGCATGATAAAGAAGATTCAAAGAGAGTGAGATGCCAGCTCCTTTCATTCAGTCAGTAGCTTCAAACATTTCTGGTATATGAATAACATGATGTTTTTCAATGGCAAAAATCAATGAATATTGTAAATGCACAAACAGTAATATCTCCACATTGCAAGGTGCAATTCTGAAATTTTTTGCTTTTTCCTGCTAATCCTAGCATGATAAAGAAGATTCAAAGAGAGTGAGATGTCAGCTCCTTTCATTCAGTCAGTAGCTTCAAACATTTCTGGACGTTTTTCAATGGCAAAAATCAATGAATATTGTAAATGCACAAACAGTAATATCTCCACATTGCAAGATGCAATTCTGAAATTTTTTGCTGTTTCCTGCTAATCCTAGCAGGATAAAGAAGATTCAAAGAGAGTGAGATGCCAGCTCCTTTCATTCAGTCAGTAGCTTCAAACATTTCTGGTATATGAAAAACATGTTTTTCAATGGCAAAAATCAATGAATATTGTAAATGCACAAACAGTAATATCTCCACATTGCAAGGTGCAATTCTGAAATTTTTTGCTTTTTCCTGCTAATCCTAGCATGATAAAGAAGATTCAAAGAGAGTGAGATGCCAGCTCCTTTCATTCAGTCAGTAGCTTCAAACATTTCTGGTATATGAAAAACATGTTTTTCAATGGCAAAAATCAATGAATATTGTAAATGCACAAACAATAATATCTCCACATTGCAAGGTGCAATTCTGAAATTTTTTGCTTTTTCCTGCTAATCCTAGCATGATAAAGAAGATTCAAAGAGAGTGAGATGCCAGCTCCTTTCATTCAGTCAGTAGCTTCAAACATTTCTGGTATATGAAAAACGTTTTTCAATGGCAAAAATCAATGAATATTGTAAATGCACAAACAGTAATATCTCCACATTGCAAGGTGCAATTCTGAAATTTTTTGCTTTTTCCTGCTAATCCTAGCATGATAAAGAAGATTCAAAGAGAGTGAGATGCCAGCTCCTTTCATTCAGTCAGTAGCTTCAAACATTTCTGGTATATGAAAAACATGTTTTTCAATGGCAAAAATCAATGAATATTGTAAATGCACAAACAGTAATATCTCCACATTGCAAGGTGCAATTCTGAAATTTTTTGCTTTTTCCTGTTAATCCTAGCATGATAAAGAAGATTCAAAGAGAGTGAGATGCCAGCTCCTTTCATTCAGTCAGTAGCTTCAAACATTTCTGGTATATGAATAACATGATGTTTTTCAATGGCAAAAATCAATGAATATTGTAAATGCACAAACAGTAATATCTCCACATTGCAAGGTGCAATTCTGAAATTTTTTGCTTTTTCCTGCTAATCCTAGCATGATAAAGAAGATTCAAAGAGAGTGAGATGCCAGCTCTTTTCATTCAGTCAGTAGCTTCAAACATTTCTGGTATATGAAAAACATGTTTTTCAATGGCAAAAATCAATGAATATTGTAAATGCACAAACAGTAATATCTCCACATTGCAAGGTGCAATTCTGAAATTTTTTGCTTTTTCCTGTTAATCCTAGCATGATAAAGAAGATTCAAAGAGCGTGAGATGCCAGCTCCTTTCATTCAGTCAGTAGCTTCAAACATTTCTGGTATATGAATAACATGATGTTTTTCAATGGCAAAAATCAATGAATATTGTAAATGCACAAACAGTAATATCTCCACATTGCAAGGTGCAATTCTGAATTTTTTTGCTTTTTCCTGCTAATCCTAGCATGATAAAGAAGATTCAAAGAGAGTGAGATGCCAGCTCCTTTCATTCAGTCAGTAGCTTCAAACATTTCTGGACGTTTTTCAATGGCAAAAATCAATGAATATTGTAAATGCACAAACAGTAATATCTCCACATTGCAAGGTGCAATTCTGAAATTTTTTGCTTTTTCCTGCTAATCCTAGCATGATAAAGAAGATTCAAAGAGAGTGAGATGCCAGCTCCTTTCATTCAGTCAGTAGCTTCAAACATTTCTGGTATATGAAAAACGTTTTTCAATGGCAAAAATCAATGAATATTGTAAATGCACAAACAGTAATATCTCCACATTGCAAGGTGCAATTCTGAAATTTTTTGCTTTTTCCTGCTAATCCTAGCATGATAAAGAAGATTCAAAGAGAGTGAGATGCCAGCTCCTTTCATTCAGTCAGTAGCTTCAAACATTTCTGGTATATGAAAAACATGTTTTTCAATGGCAAAAATCAATGAATATTGTAAATGCACAAACAGTAATATCTCCACATTGCAAGGTGCAATTCTGAAATTTTTTGCTTTTTCCTGTTAATCCTAGCATGATAAAGAAGATTCAAAGAGAGTGAGATGCCAGCTCCTTTCATTCAGTCAGTAGCTTCAAACATTTCTGGTATATGAATAACATGATGTTTTTCAATGGCAAAAATCAATGAATATTGTAAATGCACAAACAGTAATATCTCCACATTGCAAGGTGCAATTCTGAAATTTTTTGCTTTTTCCTGCTAATCCTAGCATGATAAAGAAGATTCAAAGAGAGTGAGATGCCAGCTCTTTTCATTCAGTCAGTAGCTTCAAACATTTCTGGTATATGAAAAACATGTTTTTCAATGGCAAAAATCAATGAATATTGTAAATGCACAAACAGTAATATCTCCACATTGCAAGGTGCAATTCTGAAATTTTTTGCTTTTTCCTGTTAATCCTAGCATGATAAAGAAGATTCAAAGAGCGTGAGATGCCAGCTCCTTTCATTCAGTCAGTAGCTTCAAACATTTCTGGTATATGAATAACATGATGTTTTTCAATGGCAAAAATCAATGAATATTGTAAATGCACAAACAGTAATATCTCCACATTGCAAGGTGCAATTCTGAATTTTTTTGCTTTTTCCTGCTAATCCTAGCATGATAAAGAAGATTCAAAGAGAGTGAGATGCCAGCTCCTTTCATTCAGTCAGTAGCTTCAAACATTTCTGGACGTTTTTCAATGGCAAAAATCAATGAATATTGTAAATGCACAAACAGTAATATCTCCACATTGCAAGGTGCAATTCTGAAATTTTTTGCTTTTTCCTGCTAATCCTAGCATGATAAAGAAGATTCAAAGAGAGTGAGATGCCAGCTCCTTTCATTGTCAGTAGCTTCAAACATTTCTGGACGTTTTTCAATGGCAAAAATCAATGAATATTGTAAATGCACAAACAGTAATATCTCCACATTGCAAGGTGCAATTCTGAAATTTTTTGCTTTTTCCTGCTAATCCTAGCATGATAAAGAAGATTCAAAGAGAGTGAGATGCCAGCTCCTTTCATTCAGTCAGTAGCTTCAAACATTTCTGGACGTTTTTCAATGGCAAAAATCAATGAATATTGTAAATGCACAAACAGTAATATCTCCACATTGCAAGGTGCAATTCTGAAATTTTTTGCTTTTTCCTGCTAATCCTAGCATGATAAAGAAGATTCAAAGAGAGTGAGATGCCAGCTCCTTTCATTCAGTCAGTAGCTTCAAACATTTCTGGTATATGAAAAACATGTTTTTCAATGGCAAAAATCAATGAATATTGTAAATGCACAAACAGTAATATCTCCACATTGCAAGGTGCAATTCTGAAATTTTTTGCTTTTTCCTGCTAATCCTAGCATGATAAAGAAGATTCAAAGAGAGTGAGATGCCAGCTCCTTTCATTCAGTCAGTAGCTTCAAACATTTCTGGTATATGAAAAACATGTTTTTCAATGGCAAAAATCAATGAATATTGTAAATGCACAAACAGTAATATCTCCACATTGCAAGGTGCAATTCTGAAATTTTTTGCTTTTTCCTGCTAATCCTAGCATGATAAAGAAGATTCAAAGAGAGTGAGATGCCAGGTCCTTTCATTCAGTCAGTAGCTTCAAACATTTCTGGTATATGAAAAACATGTTTTTCAATGGCAAAAATCAATGAATATTGTAAATGCACAAACAGTAATATCTCCACATTGCAAGGTGCAATTCTGAAATTTTTTGCTTTTTCCTGCTAATCCTAGCATGATAAAGAAGATTCAAAGAGAGTGAGATGCCAGCTCCTTTCATTCAGTCAGTAGCTTCAAACATTTCTGGACGTTTTTCAATGGCAAAAATCAATGAATATTGTAAATGCACAAACAGTAATATCTCCACATTGCAAGGTGCAATTCTGAAATTTTTTGCTTTTTCCTGTTAATCCTAGCATGATAAAGAAGATTCAAAGAGAGTGAGATGCCAGCTCCTTTCATTCAGTCAGTAGCTTCAAACATTTCTGGTATATGAAAAACATGTTTTTCAATGGCAAAAATCAATGAATATTGTAAATGCACAAACAGTAATATCTCCACATTGCAAGGTGCAATTCTGAAATTTTTTGCTTTTTCCTGCTAATCCTAGCATGATAAAGAAGATTCAAAGAGAGTGAGATGCCAGCTCCTTTCATTCAGTCAGTAGCTTCAAACATTTCTGGACGTTTTTCAATGGCAAAAATCAATGAATATTGTAAATGCACAAACAGTAATATCTCCACATTGCAAGGTGCAATTCTGAAATTTTTTGCTTTTTCCTGCTAATCCTAGCATGATAAAGAAGATTCAAAGAGAGTGAGATGTCAGCTCCTTTCATTCAGTCAGTAGCTTCAAACATTTCTGGACGTTTTTCAATGGCAAAAATCAATGAATATTGTAAATGCACAAACAGTAATATCTCCACATTGCAAGATGCAATTCTGAAATTTTTTGCTGTTTCCTGCTAATCCTAGCAGGATAAAGAAGATTCAAAGAGAGTGAGATGCCAGCTCCTTTCATTCAGTCAGTAGCTTCAAACATTTCTGGTATATGAAAAACATGTTTTTCAATGGCAAAAATCAATGAATATTGTAAATGCACAAACAGTAATATCTCCACATTGCAAGGTGCAATTCTGAAATTTTTTGCTTTTTCCTGCTAATCCTAGCATGATAAAGAAGATTCAAAGAGAGTGAGATGCCAGCTCCTTTCATTCAGTCAGTAGCTTCAAACATTTCTGGTATATGAAAAACATGTTTTTCAATGGCAAAAATCAATGAATATTGTAAATGCACAAACAATAATATCTCCACATTGCAAGGTGCAATTCTGAAATTTTTTGCTTTTTCCTGCTAATCCTAGCATGATAAAGAAGATTCAAAGAGAGTGAGATGCCAGCTCCTTTCATTCAGTCAGTAGCTTCAAACATTTCTGGTATATGAAAAACGTTTTGCAATGGCAAAAATCAATGAATATTGTAAATGCACAAACAGTAATATCTCCACATTGCAAGGTGCAATTCTGAAATTTTTTGCTTTTTCCTGCTAATCCTAGCATGATAAAGAAGATTCAAAGAGAGTGAGATGCCAGCTCCTTTCATTCAGTCAGTAGCTTCAAACATTTCTGGTATATGAATAACATGATGTTTTTCAATGGCAAAAATCAATGAATATTGTAAATGCACAAACAGTAATATCTCCACATTGCAAGGTGCAATTCTGAAATTTTTTGCTTTTTCCTGCTAATCCTAGCATGATAAAGAAGATTCAAAGAGAGTGAGATGCCAGCTCTTTTCATTCAGTCAGTAGCTTCAAACATTTCTGGTATATGAAAAACATGTTTTTCAATGGCAAAAATCAATGAATATTGTAAATGCACAAACAGTAATATCTCCACATTGCAAGGTGCAATTCTGAAATTTTTTGCTTTTTCCTGTTAATCCTAGCATGATAAAGAAGATTCAAAGAGCGTGAGATGCCAGCTCCTTTCATTCAGTCAGTAGCTTCAAACATTTCTGGTATATGAATAACATGATGTTTTTCAATGGCAAAAATCAATGAATATTGTAAATGCACAAACAGTAATATCTCCACATTGCAAGGTGCAATTCTGAAATTTTTTGCTTTTTCCTGCTAATCCTAGCATGATAAAGAAGATTCAAAGAGAGTGAGATGCCAGCTCCTTTCATTCAGTCAGTAGCTTCAAACATTTCTGGTATATGAATAACATGATGTTTTTCAATGGCAAAAATCAATGAATATTGTAAATGCACAAACAGTAATATCTCCACATTGCAAGGTGCAATTCTGAAATTTTTTGCTTTTTCCTGCTAATCCTAGCATGATAAAGAAGATTCAAAGAGATTGAGATGCCAGCTCTTTTCATTCAGTCAGTAGCTTCAAACATTTCTGGTATATGAAAAACATGTTTTTCAATGGCAAAAATCAATGAATATTGTAAATGCACAAACAGTAATATCTCCACATTGCAAGGTGCAATTCTGAAATTTTTTGCTTTTTCCTGCTAATCCTAGCATGATAAAGAAGATTCAAAGAGAGTGAGATGCCAGCTCCTTTCATTGAGTCAGTAGCTTCAAACATTTCTGGACGTTTTTCAATGGCAAAAATCAATGAATATTGTAAATGCACAAACAGTAATATCTCCACATTGCAAGGTGCAATTCTGAAATTTTTTGCTTTTTCCTGCTAATCCTAGCATGATAAAGAAGATTCAAAGAGAGTGAGATGTCAGCTCCTTTCATTCAGTCAGTAGCTTCAAACATTTCTGGACGTTTTTCAATGGCAAAAATCAATGAATATTGTAAATGCACAAACAGTAATATCTCCACATTGCAAGATGCAATTCTGAAATTTTTTGCTGTTTCCTGCTAATCCTAGCAGGATAAAGAAGATTCAAAGAGAGTGAGATGCCAGCTCCTTTCATTCAGTCAGTAGCTTCAAACATTTCTGGTATATGAAAAACATGTTTTTCAATGGCAAAAATCAATGAATATTGTAAATGCACAAACAGTAATATCTCCACATTGCAAGGTGCAATTCTGAAATTTTTTGCTTTTTCCTGCTAATCCTAGCATGATAAAGAAGATTCAAAGAGAGTGAGATGCCAGCTCCTTTCATTCAGTCAGTAGCTTCAAACATTTCTGGTATATGAAAAACATGTTTTTCAATGGCAAAAATCAATGAATATTGTAAATGCACAAACAATAATATCTCCACATTGCAAGGTGCAATTCTGAAATTTTTTGCTTTTTCCTGCTAATCCTAGCATGATAAAGAAGATTCAAAGAGAGTGAGATGCCAGCTCCTTTCATTCAGTCAGTAGCTTCAAACATTTCTGGTATATGAAAAACGTTTTGCAATGGCAAAAATCAATGAATATTGTAAATGCACAAACAGTAATATCTCCACATTGCAAGGTGCAATTCTGAAATTTTTTGCTTTTTCCTGCTAATCCTAGCATGATAAAGAAGATTCAAAGAGAGTGAGATGCCAGCTCCTTTCATTCAGTCAGTAGCTTCAAACATTTCTGGTATATGAATAACATGATGTTTTTCAATGGCAAAAATCAATGAATATTGTAAATGCACAAACAGTAATATCTCCACATTGCAAGGTGCAATTCTGAAATTTTTTGCTTTTTCCTGCTAATCCTAGCATGATAAAGAAGATTCAAAGAGAGTGAGATGCCAGCTCTTTTCATTCAGTCAGTAGCTTCAAACATTTCTGGTATATGAAAAACATGTTTTTCAATGGCAAAAATCAATGAATATTGTAAATGCACAAACAGTAATATCTCCACATTGCAAGGTGCAATTCTGAAATTTTTTGCTTTTTCCTGTTAATCCTAGCATGATAAAGAAGATTCAAAGAGCGTGAGATGCCAGCTCCTTTCATTCAGTCAGTAGCTTCAAACATTTCTGGTATATGAATAACATGATGTTTTTCAATGGCAAAAATCAATGAATATTGTAAATGCACAAACAGTAATATCTCCACATTGCAAGGTGCAATTCTGAATTTTTTTGCTTTTTCCTGCTAATCCTAGCATGATAAAGAAGATTCAAAGAGAGTGAGATGCCAGCTCCTTTCATTCAGTCAGTAGCTTCAAACATTTCTGGACGTTTTTCAATGGCAAAAATCAATGAATATTGTAAATGCACAAACAGTAATATCTCCACATTGCAAGGTGCAATTCTGAAATTTTTTGCTTTTTCCTGCTAATCCTAGCATGATAAAGAAGATTCAAAGAGAGTTAGATGCCAGCTCCTTTCATTGTCAGTAGCTTCAAACATTTCTGGACGTTTTTCAATGGCAAAAATCAATGAATATTGTAAATGCACAAACAGTAATATCTCCACATTGCAAGGTGCAATTCTGAAATTTTTTGCTTTTTCCTGCTAATCCTAGCATGATAAAGAAGATTCAAAGAGAGTGAGATGCCAGCTCCTTTCATTCAGTCAGTAGCTTCAAACATTTCTGGACGTTTTTCAATGGCAAAAATCAATGAATATTGTAAATGCACAAACAGTAATATCTCCACATTGCAAGGTGCAATTCTGAAATTTTTTGCTTTTTCCTGCTAATCCTAGCATGATAAAGAAGATTCAAAGAGAGTGAGATGCCAGCTCCTTTCATTCAGTCAGTAGCTTCAAACATTTCTGGTATATGAAAAACATGTTTTTCAATGGCAAAAATCAATGAATATTGTAAATGCACAAACAGTAATATCTCCACATTGCAAGGTGCAATTCTGAAATTTTTTGCTTTTTCCTGCTAATCCTAGCATGATAAAGAAGATTCAAAGAGAGTGAGATGCCAGCTCCTTTCATTCAGTCAGTAGCTTCAAACATTTCTGGTATATGAAAAACATGTTTTTCAATGGCAAAAATCAATGAATATTGTAAATGCACAAACAGTAATATCTCCACATTGCAAGGTGCAATTCTGAAATTTTTTGCTTTTTCCTGCTAATCCTAGCATGATAAAGAAGATTCAAAGAGAGTGAGATGCCAGGTCCTTTCATTCAGTCAGTAGCTTCAAACATTTCTGGTATATGAAAAACATGTTTTTCAATGGCAAAAATCAATGAATATTGTAAATGCACAAACAGTAATATCTCCACATTGCAAGGTGCAATTCTGAAATTTTTTGCTTTTTCCTGCTAATCCTAGCATGATAAAGAAGATTCAAAGAGAGTGAGATGCCAGCTCCTTTCATTCAGTCAGTAGCTTCAAACATTTCTGGACGTTTTTCAATGGCAAAAATCAATGAATATTGTAAATGCACAAACAGTAATATCTCCACATTGCAAGGTGCAATTCTGAAATTTTTTGCTTTTTCCTGCTAATCCTAGCATGATAAAGAAGATTCAAAGAGAGTGAGATGCCAGCTCCTTTCATTCAGTCAGTAGCTTCAAACATTTCTGGACGTTTTTCAATGGCAAAAATCAATGAATATTGTAAATGCACAAACAGTAATATCTCCACATTGCAAGGTGCAATTCTGAAATTTTTTGCTTTTTCCTGTTAATCCTAGCATGATAAAGAAGATTCAAAGAGAGTGAGATGCCAGCTCCTTTCATTCAGTCAGTAGCTTCAAACATTTCTGGTATATGAAAAACATGTTTATCAATGGCAAAAATCAATGAATATTGTAAATGCACAAACAGTAATATCTCCACATTGCAAGGCGCAATTCTGAAATTTTTTGCTTTTTCCTGCTAATCCTAGCATGATAAAGAAGATTCAAAGAGAGTGAGATGCCAGCTCCTTTCATTCAGTCAGTAGCTTCAAACATTTCTGGTATATGAAAAACATGTTTTTCAATGGCAAAAATCAATGAATATTGTAAATGCACAAACAGTAATATCTCCACATTGCAAGGTGCAATTCTGAAATTTTTTGCTTTTTCCTGCTAATCCTAGCATGATAAAGAAGATTCAAAGAGAGTGAGATGCCAGCTCCTTTCATTCAGTCAGTAGCTTCAAACATTTCTGGTATATGAAAAACATGTTTTTCAATGGCAAAAATCAATGAATATTGTAAATGCACAAACAGTAATATCTCCACATTGCAAGGTGCAATTCTGAAATTTTTTGCTTTTTCCTGCTAATCCTAGCATGATAAAGAAGATTCAAAGAGAGTGAGATGCCAGCTCCTTTCATTCAGTCAGTAGCTTCAAACATTTCTGGACGTTTTTCAATGGCAAAAATCAATGAATATTGTAAATGCACAAACAGTAATATCTCCACATTGCAAGGTGCAATTCTGAAATTTTTTGCTTTTTCCTGTTAATCCTAGCATGATAAAGAAGATTCAAAGAGAGTGAGATGCCAGCTCCTTTCATTCAGTCAGTAGCTTCAAACATTTCTGGTATATGAATAACATGATGCTTTTCAATGGCAAAAATCAATGAATATTGTAAATGCACAAACAGTAATATCTTCACATTGCAAGGTGCAATTCTGAAATTTTTTGCTTTTTCCTGCTAATCCTAGCATGATAAAGAAGATTCAAAGAGAGTGAGATGCCAGCTCCTTTCATTCAGTCAGTAGCTTCAAATATTTCTGGACGTTTTTCAATGGCAAAAATCAATGAATATTGTAAATGCACAAACAGTAATATCTCCACATTGCAAGGTGCAATTCTGAAATTTTTTGCTTTTTCCTGCTAATCCTAGCATGATAAAGAAGATTCAAAGAGAGTGAGATGTCAGCTCCTTTCATTCAGTCAGTAGCTTCAAACATTTCTGGACGTTTTTCAATGGCAAAAATCAATGAATATTGTAAATGCACAAACAGTAATATCTCCACATTGCAAGATGCAATTCTGAAATTTTTTGCTGTTTCCTGCTAATCCTAGCAGGATAAAGAAGATTCAAAGAGAGTGAGATGCCAGCTCCTTTCATTCAGTCAGTAGCTTCAAACATTTCTGGTATATGAAAAACATGTTTTTCAATGGCAAAAATCAATGAATATTGTAAATGCACAAACAGTAATATCTCCACATTGCAAGGTGCAATTCTGAAATTTTTTGCTTTTTCCTGCTAATCCTAGCATGATAAAGAAGATTCAAAGAGAGTGAGATGCCAGCTCTTTTCATTCAGTCAGTAGCTTCAAACATTTCTGGTATATGAAAAACATGTTTTTCAATGGCAAAAATCAATGAATATTGTAAATGCACAAACAGTAATATCTCCACATTGCAAGGTGCAATTCTGAAATTTTTTGCTTTTTCCTGTTAATCCTAGCATGATAAAGAAGATTCAAAGAGCGTGAGATGCCAGCTCCTTTCATTCAGTCAGTAGCTTCAAACATTTCTGGTATATGAATAACATGATGTTTTTCAATGGCAAAAATCAATGAATATTGTAAATGCACAAACAGTAATATCTCCACATTGCAAGGTGCAATTCTGAATTTTTTTGCTTTTTCCTGCTAATCCTAGCATGATAAAGAAGATTCAAAGAGAGTGAGATGCCAGCTCCTTTCATTCAGTCAGTAGCTTCAAACATTTCTGGACGTTTTTCAATGGCAAAAATCAATGAATATTGTAAATGCACAAACAGTAATATCTCCACATTGCAAGGTGCAATTCTGAAATTTTTTGCTTTTTCCTGCTAATCCTAGCATGATAAAGAAGATTCAAAGAGAGTGAGATGCCAGCTCCTTTCATTCAGTCAGTATCTTCAAACATTTCTGGTATATGAAAAACATGTTTTTCAATGGCAAAAATCAATGAATATTGTAAATGCACAAACAGTAATATCTCCACATTGCAATGTGCAATTCTGAAATTTTTGCTTTTTCCTGCTAATCCTAGCATGATAAAAAAGATTCAAAGAGAGTGAGATGCCAGCTCCTTTCATTCAGTCAGTAGCTTCAAACATTTCTGGTATATGAAAAACATGTTTTTCAATGGCAAAAATCAATGAATATTGTAAATGCACAAACAGTAATATCTCCACATTGCAAGGTGCAATTCTGAAATTTTTTGCTTTTTCCTGCTAATCCTAGCATGATAAAGAAGATTCAAAGAGAGTGAGATGCCAGCTCCTTTCATTCAGTCAGTAGCTTCAAACATTTCTGGACGTTTTTCAATGGCAAAAATCAATGAATATTGTAAATGCAAAAACAGTAATATCTCCACATTGCAAGGTGCAATTCTGAAATTTTTTGCTTTTTCCTGTTAATCCTAGCATGATAAAGAAGATTCAAAGAGAGTGAGATGCCAGCTCCTTTCATTCAGTCAGTAGCTTCAAACATTTCTGGTATATGAAAAACATGTTTTTCAAGGACAAAAATCAATGAATATTGTAAATGCACAAACAGTAATATCTCCACATTGCAAGGTGCAATTCTGAAATTTTTTGCTTTTTCCTGCTAATCCTAGCATGATAAAGAAGATTCAAAGAGAGTGAGATGCCAGCTCCTTTCATTCAGTCAGTAGCTTCAAACATTTCTGGTATATGAAAAACATGTTTTTCAATGGCAAAAATCAATGAATATTGTAAATGCACAAACAGTAATATCTCCACATTGCAAGGTGCAATTCTGAAATTTTTTGCTTTTTCCTGCTAATCCTAGCATGATAAAGAAGATTCAAAGAGAGTGAGATGCCAGCTCCTTTCATTCAGTCAGTAGCTTCAAACATTTCTGGTATATGAAAAACATGTTTTTCAATGGCAAAAATCAATGAATATTGTAAATGCACAAACAGTAATATCTCCACATTGCAAGGTGCAATTCTGAAATTTTTTGCTTTTTCCTGCTAATCCTAGCATGATAAAGATTCAAAGAGAGTGAGATGCCAGCTCCTTTCATTCAGTCAGTAGCTTCAAACATTTCTGGACGTTTTTCAATGGCAAAAATCAATGAATATTGTAAATGCACAAACAGTAATATCTCCACATTGCAAGGTGCAATTCTGAAATTTTTTGCTTTTTCCTGTTAATCCTAGCATGATAAAGAAGATTCAAAGAGAGTGAGATGCCAGCTCCTTTCATTCAGTAAGTAGCTTCAAACATTTCTGGTATATGAATAACATGATGTTTTTCAATGGCAAAAATCAATGAATATTGTAAATGCACAAACAGTAATATCTCCACATTGCAAGGTGCAATTCTGAAATTTTTTGCTTTTTCCTGCTAATCCTAGCATGATAAAGAAGATTCAAAGAGAGTGAGATGCCAGCTCCTTTCATTCAGTCAGTAGCTTCAAACATTTCTGGACGTTTTTCAATGGCAAAAATCAATGAATATTGTAAATGCACAAACAGTAATATCTCCACATTGCAAGGTGCAATTCTGAAATTTTTTGCTTTTTCCTGCTAATCCTAGCATGATAAAGAAGATTCAAAGAGAGTGAGATGTCAGCTCCTTTCATTCAGTCAGTAGCTTCAAACATTTCTGGACGTTTTTCAATGGCAAAAATCAATGAATATTGTAAATGCACAAACAGTAATATCTCCACATTGCAAGATGCAATTCTGAAATTTTTTGCTTTTTCCTGCTAATCCTAGCATGATAAAGAAGATTCAAAGAGAGTGAGATGCCAGCTCCTTTCATTCAGTCAGTAGCTTCAAACATTTCTGGTATATGAAAAACATGTTTTTCAATGGCAAAAATCAATGAATATTGTAAATGCACAAACAGTAATATCTCCACATTGCAAGGTGCAATTCTGACATTTTTTGCTTTTTCCTGTTAATCCTAGCATGATAAAGAAGATTCAAAGAGAGTGAGATGCCAGCTCCTTTCATTCAGTCAGTAGCTTCAAACATTTCTGGTATATGAATAACATGATGTTTTTCAATGGCAAAAATCAATGAATATTGTAAATGCACAAACAGTAATATCTCCACATTGCAAGGTGCAATTCTGAAATTTTTTGCTTTTTCCTGCTAATCCTAGCATGATAAAGAAGATTCAAAGAGAGTGAGATGTCAGCTCCTTTCATTCAGTCAGTAGCTTCAAACATTTCTGGACGTTTTTCAATGGCAAAAATCAATGAATATTGTAAATGCACAAACAGTAATATCTCCACATTGCAAGATGCAATTCTGAAATTTTTTGCTGTTTCCTGCTAATCCTAGCAGGATAAAGAAGATTCAAAGAGAGTGAGATGCCAGCTCCTTTCATTCAGTCAGTAGCTTCAAACATTTCTGGTATATGAAAAACATGTTTTTCAATGGCAAAAATCAATGAATATTGTAAATGCACAAACAGTAATATCTCCACATTGCAAGGTGCAATTCTGAAATTTTTTGCTTTTTCCTGCTAATCCTAGCATGATAAAGAAGATTCAAAGAGAGTGAGATGCCAGCTCCTTTCATTCAGTCAGTAGCTTCAAACATTTCTGGACGTTTTTCAATGGCAAAAATCAATGAATATTGTAAATGCAAAAACAGTAATATCTCCACATTGCAAGGTGCAATTCTGAAATTTTTTGCTTTTTCCTGTTAATCCTAGCATGATAAAGAAGATTCAAAGAGAGTGAGATGCCAGCTCCTTTCATTCAGTCAGTAGCTTCAAACATTTCTGGTATATGAAAAACATGTTTTTCAAGGACAAAAATCAATGAATATTGTAAATGCACAAACAGTAATATCTCCACATTGCAAGGTGCAATTCTGAAATTTTTTGCTTTTTCCTGCTAATCCTAGCATGATAAAGAAGATTCAAAGAGAGTGAGATGCCAGCTCCTTTCATTCAGTCAGTAGCTTCAAACATTTCTGGTATATGAAAAACATGTTTTTCAATGGCAAAAATCAATGAATATTGTAAATGCACAAACAGTAATATCTCCACATTGCAAGGTGCAATTCTGAAATTTTTTGCTTTTTCCTGCTAATCCTAGCATGATAAAGAAGATTCAAAGAGAGTGAGATGCCAGCTCCTTTCATTCAGTCAGTAGCTTCAAACATTTCTGGTATATGAAAAACATGTTTTTCAATGGCAAAAATCAATGAATATTGTAAATGCACAAACAGTAATATCTCCACATTGCAAGGTGCAATTCTGAAATTTTTTGCTTTTTCCTGCTAATCCTAGCATGATAAAGATTCAAAGAGAGTGAGATGCCAGCTCCTTTCATTCAGTCAGTAGCTTCAAACATTTCTGGACGTTTTTCAATGGCAAAAATCAATGAATATTGTAAATGCACAAACAGTAATATCTCCACATTGCAAGGTGCAATTCTGAAATTTTTTGCTTTTTCCTGTTAATCCTAGCATGATAAAGAAGATTCAAAGAGAGTGAGATGCCAGCTCCTTTCATTCAGTAAGTAGCTTCAAACATTTCTGGTATATGAATAACATGATGTTTTTCAATGGCAAAAATCAATGAATATTGTAAATGCACAAACAGTAATATCTCCACATTGCAAGGTGCAATTCTGAAATTTTTTGCTTTTTCCTGCTAATCCTAGCATGATAAAGAAGATTCAAAGAGAGTGAGATGCCAGCTCCTTTCATTCAGTCAGTAGCTTCAAACATTTCTGGACGTTTTTCAATGGCAAAAATCAATGAATATTGTAAATGCACAAACAGTAATATCTCCACATTGCAAGGTGCAATTCTGAAATTTTTTGCTTTTTCCTGCTAATCCTAGCATGATAAAGAAGATTCAAAGAGAGTGAGATGTCAGCTCCTTTCATTCAGTCAGTAGCTTCAAACATTTCTGGACGTTTTTCAATGGCAAAAATCAATGAATATTGTAAATGCACAAACAGTAATATCTCCACATTGCAAGATGCAATTCTGAAATTTTTTGCTTTTTCCTGCTAATCCTAGCATGATAAAGAAGATTCAAAGAGAGTGAGATGCCAGCTCCTTTCATTCAGTCAGTAGCTTCAAACATTTCTGGTATATGAAAAACATGTTTTTCAATGGCAAAAATCAATGAATATTGTAAATGCACAAACAGTAATATCTCCACATTGCAAGGTGCAATTCTGACATTTTTTGCTTTTTCCTGTTAATCCTAGCATGATAAAGAAGATTCAAAGAGAGTGAGATGCCAGCTCCTTTCATTCAGTCAGTAGCTTCAAACATTTCTGGTATATGAATAACATGATGTTTTTCAATGGCAAAAATCAATGAATATTGTAAATGCACAAACAGTAATATCTCCACATTGCAAGGTGCAATTCTGAAATTTTTTGCTTTTTCCTGCTAATCCTAGCATGATAAAGAAGATTCAAAGAGAGTGAGATGTCAGCTCCTTTCATTCAGTCAGTAGCTTCAAACATTTCTGGACGTTTTTCAATGGCAAAAATCAATGAATATTGTAAATGCACAAACAGTAATATCTCCACATTGCAAGATGCAATTCTGAAATTTTTTGCTGTTTCCTGCTAATCCTAGCAGGATAAAGAAGATTCAAAGAGAGTGAGATGCCAGCTCCTTTCATTCAGTCAGTAGCTTCAAACATTTCTGGTATATGAAAAACATGTTTTTCAATGGCAAAAATCAATGAATATTGTAAATGCACAAACAGTAATATCTCCACATTGCAAGGTGCAATTCTGAAATTTTTTGCTTTTTCCTGCTAATCCTAGCATGATAAAGAAGATTCAAAGAGAGTGAGATGCCAGCTCCTTTCATTCAGTCAGTAGCTTCAAACATTTCTGGTATATGAAAAACATGTTTTTCAATGGCAAAAATCAATGAATATTGTAAATGCACAAACAATAATATCTCCACATTGCAAGGTGCAATTCTGAAATTTTTTGCTTTTTCCTGCTAATCCTAGCATGATAAAGAAGATTCAAAGAGAGTGAGATGCCAGCTCCTTTCATTCAGTCAGTAGCTTCAAACATTTCTGGTATATGAAAAACGTTTTTCAATGGCAAAAATCAATGAATATTGTAAATGCACAAACAGTAATATCTCCACATTGCAAGGTGCAATTCTGAAATTTTTTGCTTTTTCCTGCTAATCCTAGCATGATAAAGAAGATTCAAAGAGAGTGAGATGCCAGCTCCTTTCATTCAGTCAGTAGCTTCAAACATTTCTGGTATATGAAAAACATGTTTTTCAATGGCAAAAATCAATGAATATTGTAAATGCACAAACAGTAATATCTCCACATTGCAAGGTGCAATTCTGAAATTTTTTGCTTTTTCCTGTTAATCCTAGCATGATAAAGAAGATTCAAAGAGAGTGAGATGCCAGCTCCTTTCATTCAGTCAGTAGCTTCAAACATTTCTGGTATATGAATAACATGATGTTTTTCAATGGCAAAAATCAATGAATATTGTAAATGCACAAACAGTAATATCTCCACATTGCAAGGTGCAATTCTGAAATTTTTTGCTTTTTCCTGCTAATCCTAGCATGATAAAGAAGATTCAAAGAGAGTGAGATGCCAGCTCTTTTCATTCAGTCAGTAGCTTCAAACATTTCTGGTATATGAAAAACATGTTTTTCAATGGCAAAAATCAATGAATATTGTAAATGCACAAACAGTAATATCTCCACATTGCAAGGTGCAATTCTGAAATTTTTTGCTTTTTCCTGTTAATCCTAGCATGATAAAGAAGATTCAAAGAGCGTGAGATGCCAGCTCCTTTCATTCAGTCAGTAGCTTCAAACATTTCTGGTATATGAATAACATGATGTTTTTCAATGGCAAAAATCAATGAATATTGTAAATGCACAAACAGTAATATCTCCACATTGCAAGGTGCAATTCTGAATTTTTTTGCTTTTTCCTGCTAATCCTAGCATGATAAAGAAGATTCAAAGAGAGTGAGATGCCAGCTCCTTTCATTCAGTCAGTAGCTTCAAACATTTCTGGACGTTTTTCAATGGCAAAAATCAATGAATATTGTAAATGCACAAACAGTAATATCTCCACATTGCAAGGTGCAATTCTGAAATTTTTTGCTTTTTCCTGCTAATCCTAGCATGATAAAGAAGATTCAAAGAGAGTGAGATGCCAGCTCCTTTCATTCAGTCAGTAGCTTCAAACATTTCTGGTATATGAAAAACGTTTTTCAATCGCAAAAATCAATGAATATTGTAAATGCACAAACAGTAATATCTCCACATTGCAAGGTGCAATTCTGAAATTTTTTGCTTTTTCCTGCTAATCCTAGCATGATAAAGAAGATTCAAAGAGAGTGAGATGCCAGCTCCTTTCATTCAGTCAGTAGCTTCAAACATTTCTGGTATATGAAAAACATGTTTTTCAATGGCAAAAATCAATGAATATTGTAAATGCACAAACAGTAATATCTCCACATTGCAAGGTGCAATTCTGAAATTTTTTGCTTTTTCCTGTTAATCCTAGCATGATAAAGAAGATTCAAAGAGACTGAGATGCCAGCTCCTTTCATTCAGTCAGTAGCTTCAAACATTTCTGGTATATGAATAACATGATGTTTTTCAATGGCAAAAATCAATGAATATTGTAAATGCACAAACAGTAATATCTCCACATTGCAAGGTGCAATTCTGAAATTTTTTGCTTTTTCCTGCTAATCCTAGCATGATAAAGAAGATTCAAAGAGAGTGAGATGCCAGCTCTTTTCATTCAGTCAGTAGCTTCAAACATTTCTGGTATATGAAAAACATGTTTTTCAATGGCAAAAATCAATGAATATTGTAAATGCACAAACAGTAATATCTCCACATTGCAAGGTGCAATTCTGAAATTTTTTGCTTTTTCCTGTTAATCCTAGCATGATAAAGAAGATTCAAAGAGCGTGAGATGCCAGCTCCTTTCATTCAGTCAGTAGCTTCAAACATTTCTGGTATATGAATAACATGATGTTTTTCAATGGCAAAAATCAATGAATATTGTAAATGCACAAACAGTAATATCTCCACATTGCAAGGTGCAATTCTGAATTTTTTTGCTTTTTCCTGCTAATCCTAGCATGATAAAGAAGATTCAAAGAGAGTGAGATGCCAGCTCCTTTCATTCAGTCAGTAGCTTCAAACATTTCTGGACGTTTTTCAATGGCAAAAATCAATGAATATTGTAAATGCACAAACAGTAATATCTCCACATTGCAAGGTGCAATTCTGAAATTTTTTGCTTTTTCCTGCTAATCCTAGCATGATAAAGAAGATTCAAAGAGAGTGAGATGCCAGCTCCTTTCATTGTCAGTAGCTTCAAACATTTCTGGACGTTTTTCAATGGCAAAAATCAATGAATATTGTAAATGCACAAACAGTAATATCTCCACATTGCAAGGTGCAATTCTGAAATTTTTTGCTTTTTCCTGCTAATCCTAGCATGATAAAGAAGATTCAAAGAGAGTGAGATGCCAGCTCCTTTCATTCAGTCAGTAGCTTCAAACATTTCTGGACGTTTTTCAATGGCAAAAATCAATGAATATTGTAAATGCACAAACAGTAATATCTCCACATTGCAAGGTGCAATTCTGAAATTTTTTGCTTTTTCCTGCTAATCCTAGCATGATAAAGAAGATTCAAAGAGAGTGAGATGCCAGCTCCTTTCATTCAGTCAGTAGCTTCAAACATTTCTGGTATATGAAAAACATGTTTTTCAATGGCAAAAATCAATGAATATTGTAAATGCACAAACAGTAATATCTCCACATTGCAAGGTGCAATTCTGAAATTTTTTGCTTTTTCCTGCTAATCCTAGCATGATAAAGAAGATTCAAAGAGAGTGAGATGCCAGCTCCTTTCATTCAGTCAGTAGCTTCAAACATTTCTGGTATATGAAAAACATGTTTTTCAATGGCAAAAATCAATGAATATTGTAAATGCACAAACAGTAATATCTCCACATTGCAAGGTGCAATTCTGAAATTTTTTGCTTTTTCCTGCTAATCCTAGCATGATAAAGAAGATTCAAAGAGAGTGAGATGCCAGGTCCTTTCATTCAGTCAGTAGCTTCAAACATTTCTGGTATATGAAAAACATGTTTTTCAATGGCAAAAATCAATGAATATTGTAAATGCACAAACAGTAATATCTCCACATTGCAAGGTGCAATTCTGAAATTTTTTGCTTTTTCCTGCTAATCCTAGCATGATAAAGAAGATTCAAAGAGAGTGAGATGCCAGCTCCTTTCATTCAGTCAGTAGCTTCAAACATTTCTGGACGTTTTTCAATGGCAAAAATCAATGAATATTGTAAATGCACAAACAGTAATATCTCCACATTGCAAGGTGCAATTCTGAAATTTTTTGCTTTTTCCTGTTAATCCTAGCATGATAAAGAAGATTCAAAGAGAGTGAGATGCCAGCTCCTTTCATTCAGTCAGTAGCTTCAAACATTTCTGGTATATGAAAAACATGTTTTTCAATGGCAAAAATCAATGAATATTGTAAATGCACAAACAGTAATATCTCCACATTGCAAGGTGCAATTCTGAAATTTTTTGCTTTTTCCTGCTAATCCTAGCATGATAAAGAAGATTCAAAGAGAGTGAGATGCCAGCTCCTTTCATTCAGTCAGTAGCTTCAAACATTTCTGGTATATGAAAAACATGTTTTTCAATGGCAAAAATCAATGAATATTGTAAATGCACAAACAATAATATCTCCACATTGCAAGGTGCAATTCTGAAATTTTTTGCTTTTTCCTGCTAATCCTAGCATGATAAAGAAGATTCAAAGAGAGTGAGATGCCAGCTCCTTTCATTCAGTCAGTAGCTTCAAACATTTCTGGTATATGAAAAACGTTTTGCAATGGCAAAAATCAATGAATATTGTAAATGCACAAACAGTAATATCTCCACATTGCAAGGTGCAATTCTGAAATTTTTTGCTTTTTCCTGCTAATCCTAGCATGATAAAGAAGATTCAAAGAGAGTGAGATGCCAGCTCCTTTCATTCAGTCAGTAGCTTCAAACATTTCTGGTATATGAAAAACATGTTTTTCAATGGCAAAAATCAATGAATATTGTAAATGCACAAACAGTAATATCTCCACATTGCAAGGTGCAATTCTGAAATTTTTTGCTTTTTCCTGTTAATCCTAGCATGATAAAGAAGATTCAAAGAGAGTGAGATGCCAGCTCCTTTCATTCAGTCAGTAGCTTCAAACATTTCTGGTATATGAATAACATGATGTTTTTCAATGGCAAAAATCAATGAATATTGTAAATGCACAAACAGTAATATCTCCACATTGCAAGGTGCAATTCTGAAATTTTTTGCTTTTTCCTGCTAATCCTAGCATGATAAAGAAGATTCAAAGAGAGTGAGATGCCAGCTCTTTTCATTCAGTCAGTAGCTTCAAACATTTCTGGTATATGAAAAACATGTTTTTCAATGGCAAAAATCAATGAATATTGTAAATGCACAAACAGTAATATCTCCACATTGCAAGGTGCAATTCTGAAATTTTTTGCTTTTTCCTGTTAATCCTAGCATGATAAAGAAGATTCAAAGAGCGTGAGATGCCAGCTCCTTTCATTCAGTCAGTAGCTTCAAACATTTCTGGTATATGAATAACATGATGTTTTTCAATGGCAAAAATCAATGAATATTGTAAATGCACAAACAGTAATATCTCCACATTGCAAGGTGCAATTCTGAATTTTTTTGCTTTTTCCTGCTAATCCTAGCATGATAAAGAAGATTCAAAGAGAGTGAGATGCCAGCTCCTTTCATTCAGTCAGTAGCTTCAAACATTTCTGGACGTTTTTCAATGGCAAAAATCAATGAATATTGTAAATGCACAAACAGTAATATCTCCACATTGCAAGGTGCAATTCTGAAATTTTTTGCTTTTTCCTGCTAATCCTAGCATGATAAAGAAGATTCAAAGAGAGTTAGATGCCAGCTCCTTTCATTGTCAGTAGCTTCAAACATTTCTGGACGTTTTTCAATGGCAAAAATCAATGAATATTGTAAATGCACAAACAGTAATATCTCCACATTGCAAGGTGCAATTCTGAAATTTTTTGCTTTTTCCTGCTAATCCTAGCATGATAAAGAAGATTCAAAGAGAGTGAGATGCCAGCTCCTTTCATTCAGTCAGTAGCTTCAAACATTTCTGGACGTTTTTCAATGGCAAAAATCAATGAATATTGTAAATGCACAAACAGTAATATCTCCACATTGCAAGGTGCAATTCTGAAATTTTTTGCTTTTTCCTGCTAATCCTAGCATGATAAAGAAGATTCAAAGAGAGTGAGATGCCAGCTCCTTTCATTCAGTCAGTAGCTTCAAACATTTCTGGTATATGAAAAACATGTTTTTCAATGGCAAAAATCAATGAATATTGTAAATGCACAAACAGTAATATCTCCACATTGCAAGGTGCAATTCTGAAATTTTTTGCTTTTTCCTGCTAATCCTAGCATGATAAAGAAGATTCAAAGAGAGTGAGATGCCAGCTCCTTTCATTCAGTCAGTAGCTTCAAACATTTCTGGTATATGAAAAACATGTTTTTCAATGGCAAAAATCAATGAATATTGTAAATGCACAAACAGTAATATCTCCACATTGCAAGGTGCAATTCTGAAATTTTTTGCTTTTTCCTGCTAATCCTAGCATGATAAAGAAGATTCAAAGAGAGTGAGATGCCAGGTCCTTTCATTCAGTCAGTAGCTTCAAACATTTCTGGTATATGAAAAACATGTTTTTCAATGGCAAAAATCAATGAATATTGTAAATGCACAAACAGTAATATCTCCACATTGCAAGGTGCAATTCTGAAATTTTTTGCTTTTTCCTGCTAATCCTAGCATGATAAAGAAGATTCAAAGAGAGTGAGATGCCAGCTCCTTTCATTCAGTCAGTAGCTTCAAACATTTCTGGACGTTTTTCAATGGCAAAAATCAATGAATATTGTAAATGCACAAACAGTAATATCTCCACATTGCAAGGTGCAATTCTGAAATTTTTTGCTTTTTCCTGCTAATCCTAGCATGATAAAGAAGATTCAAAGAGAGTGAGATGCCAGCTCCTTTCATTCAGTCAGTAGCTTCAAACATTTCTGGTATATGAAAAACATGTTTTTCAATGGCAAAAATCAATGAATATTGTAAATGCACAAACAGTAATATCTCCACATTGCAAGGTGCAATTCTGAAATTTTTTGCTTTTTCCTGCTAATCCTAGCATGATAAAGAAGATTCAAAGAGAGTGAGATGCCAGCTCCTTTCATTCAGTCAGTAGCTTCAAACATTTCTGGTATATGAAAAACATGTTTTTCAATGGCAAAAATCAATGAATATTGTAAATGCACAAACAGTAATATCTCCACATTGCAATGTGCAATTCTGAAATTTTTTGCTTTTTCCTGCTAATCCTAGCATGATAAAGAAGATTCAAAGAGAGTGAGATGCCAGCTCCTTTCATTCAGTCAGTAGCTTCAAACATTTCTGGTATATGAAAAACATGTTTTTCAATGGCAAAAATCAATGAATATTGTAAATGCACAAACAGTAATATCTCCACATTGCAAGGTGCAATTCTGAAATTTTTTGCTTTTTCCTGCTAATCCTAGCATGATAAAGAAGATTCAAAGAGAGTGAGATGCCAGCTCCTTTCATTCAGTCAGTAGCTTCAAACATTTCTGGTATATGAAAAACATGTTTTTCAATGGCAAAAATCAATGAATATTGTAAATGTACAAACAGTAATATCTCCACATTGCAATGTGCAATTCTGAAATTTTTTGCTTTTTCCTGCTAATCCTAGCATGATAAAGAAGATTCAAAGAGAGTGAGATGCCAGCTCCTTTCATTCAGTCAGTAGCTTCAAACATTTCTGGTATATGAAAAACATGTTTTTCAATGGCAAAAATCAATGAATATTGTAAATGCACAAACAGTAATATCTCCACATTGCAAGGTGCAATTCTGAAATTTTTTGCTTTTTCCTGCTAATCCTAGCATGATAAAGAAGATTCAAAGAGAGTGAGATGCCAGCTCCTTTCATTCAGTCAGTAGCTTCAAACATTTCTGGACGTTTTTCAATGGCAAAAATCAATGAATATTGTAAATGCACAAACAGTAATATCTCCACATTGCAAGGTGCAATTCTGAAATTTTTTGCTTTTTCCTGTTAATCCTAGCATGATAAAGAAGATTCAAAGAGAGTGAGATGCCAGCTCCTTTCATTCAGTCAGTAGCTTCAAACATTTCTGGTATATGAAAAACATGTTTTTCAATGGCAAAAATCAATGAATATTGTAAATGCACAAACAGTAATATCTCCACATTGCAAGGTGCAATTCTGAAATTTTTTGCTTTTTCCTGCTAATCCTAGCATGATAAAGAAGATTCAAAGAGAGTGAGATGCCAGCTCCTTTCATTCAGTCAGTAGCTTCAAACATTTCTGGTATATGAAAAACATGTTTTTCAATGGCAAAAATCAATGAATATTGTAAATGCACAAACAGTAATATCTCCACATTGCAAGGTGCAATTCTGAAATTTTTTGCTTTTTCCTGCTAATCCTAGCATGATAAAGAAGATTCAAAGAGAGTGAGATGCCAGGTCCTTTCATTCAGTCAGTAGCTTCAAACATTTCTGGTATATGAAAAACATGTTTTTCAATGGCAAAAATCAATGAATATTGTAAATGCACAAACAGTAATATCTCCACATTGCAAGGTGCAATTCTGAAATTTTTTGCTTTTTCCTGCTAATCCTAGCATGATAAAGAAGATTCAAAGAGAGTGAGATGCCAGCTCCTTTCATTCAGTCAGTAGCTTCAAACATTTCTGGACGTTTTTCAATGGCAAAAATCAATGAATATTGTAAATGCACAAACAGTAATATCTCCACATTGCAAGGTGCAATTCTGAAATTTTTTGCTTTTTCCTGCTAATCCTAGCATGATAAAGAAGATTCAAAGAGAGTGAGATGCCAGCTCCTTTCATTCAGTCAGTAGCTTCAAACATTTCTGGTATATGAAAAACATGTTTTTCAATGGCAAAAATCAATGAATATTGTAAATGCACAAACAGTAATATCTCCACATTGCAAGGTGCAATTCTGAAATTTTTTGCTTTTTCCTGCTAATCCTAGCATGATAAAGAAGATTCAAAGAGAGTGAGATGCCAGCTCCTTTCATTCAGTCAGTAGCTTCAAACATTTCTGGTATATGAAAAACATGTTTTTCAATGGCAAAAATCAATGAATATTGTAAATGCACAAACAGTAATATCTCCACATTGCAATGTGCAATTCTGAAATTTTTTGCTTTTTCCTGCTAATCCTAGCATGATAAAGAAGATTCAAAGAGAGTGAGATGCCAGCTCCTTTCATTCAGTCAGTAGCTTCAAACATTTCTGGTATATGAAAAACATGTTTTTCAATGGCAAAAATCAATGAATATTGTAAATGCACAAACAGTAATATCTCCACATTGCAAGGTGCAATTCTGAAATTTTTTGCTTTTTCCTGCTAATCCTAGCATGATAAAGAAGACTCAAAGAGAGTGAGATGCCAGCTCCTTTCATTCAGTCAGTAGCTTCAAACATTTCTGGTATATGAAAAACATGTTTTTCAATGGCAAAAATCAATGAATATTGTAAATGCACAAACAGTAATATCTCCACATTGCAATGTGCAATTCTGAAATTTTTTGCTTTTTCCTGCTAATCCTAGCATGATAAAGAAGATTCAAAGAGAGTGAGATGCCAGCTCCTTTCATTCAGTCAGTAGCTTCAAACATTTCTGGTATATGAAAAACATGTTTTTCAATGGCAAAAATCAATGAATATTGTAAATGCACAAACAGTAATATCTCCACATTGCAAGGTGCAATTCTGAAATTTTTTGCTTTTTCCTGCTAATCCTAGCATGATAAAGAAGATTCAAAGAGAGTGAGATGCCAGCTCCTTTCATTCAGTCAGTAGCTTCAAACATTTCTGGACGTTTTTCAATGGCAAAAATCAATGAATATTGTAAATGCACAAACAGTAATATCTCCACATTGCAAGGTGCAATTCTGAAATTTTTTGCTTTTTCCTGTTAATCCTAGCATGATAAAGAAGATTCAAAGAGAGTGAGATGCCAGCTCCTTTCATTCAGTCAGTAGCTTCAAACATTTCTGGTATATGAAAAACATGTTTTTCAATGGCAAAAATCAATGAATATTGTAAATGCACAAACAGTAATATCTCCACATTGCAAGGTGCAATTCTGAAATTTTTTGCTTTTTCCTGCTAATCCTAGCATGATAAAGAAGATTCAAAGAGAGTGAGATGCCAGCTCCTTTCATTCAGTCAGTAGCTTCAAACATTTCTGGTATATGAAAAACATGTTTTTCAATGGCAAAAATCAATGAATATTGTAAATGCACAAACAGTAATATCTCCACATTGCAAGGTGCAATTCTGAAATTTTTTGCTTTTTCCTGCTAATCCTAGCATGATAAAGAAGATTCAAAGAGAGTGAGATGCCAGCTCCTTTCATTCAGTCAGTAGCTTCAAACATTTCTGGTATATGAAAAACATGTTTTTCAATGGCAAAAATCAATGAATATTGTAAATGCACAAACAGTAATATCTCCACATTGCAAGGTGCAATTCTGAAATTTTTTGCTTTTTCCTGCTAATCCTAGCATGATAAAGAAGATTCAAAGAGAGTGAGATGCCAGCTCCTTTCATTCAGTCAGTAGCTTCAAACATTTCTGGTATATGAAAAACATGTTTTTCAATGGCAAAAATCAATGAATATTGTAAATGCACAAACAGTAATATCTCCACATTGCAAGGTGCAATTCTGAAATTTTTTGCTTTTTCCTGCTAATCCTAGCATGATAAAGAAGATTCAAAGAGAGTGAGATGCCAGCTCCTTTCATTCAGTCAGTAGCTTCAAACATTTCTGGTATATGAAAAACATGTTTTTCAATGGCAAAAATCAATGAATATTGTAAATGCACAAACAGTAATATCTCCACATTGCAAGGTGCAATTCTGAATTTTTTTGCTTTTTCCTGCTAATCCTAGCATGATAAAGAAGATTCAAAGAGAGTGAGATGCCAGCTCTTTTCATTCAGTCAGTAGCTTCAAACATTTCTGGTATATGAAAAACATGTTTTTCAATGGCAAAAATCAATGAATATTGTAAATGCACAAACAGTAATATCTCCACATTGCAAGGTGCAATTCTGAAATTTTTTGCTTTTTCCTGCTAATCCTAGCATGATAAAGAAGATTCAAAGAGCGTGAGATGCCAGCTCCTTTCATTCAGTCAGTAGCTTCAAACATTTCTGGTATATGAAAAACATGATGTTTTTCAATGGCAAAAATCAATGAATATTGTAAATGCACAAACAGTAATATCTCCACATTGCAAGGTGCAATTCTGAAATTTTTTGCTTTTTCCTGCTAATCCTAGCATGATAAAGAAGATTCAAAGAGAGTGAGATGCCAGCTCCTTTCATTCAGTCAGTAGCTTCAAACATTTCTGGTATATGAAAAACATGTTTTTCAATGGCAAAAATCAATGAATATTGTAAATGCACAAACAGTAATATCTCCACATTGCAATGTGCAATTCTGAAATTTTTTGCTTTTTCCTGCTAATCCTAGCATGATAAAGAAGATTCAAAGAGAGTGAGATGCCAGCTCCTTTCATTCAGTCAGTAGCTTCAAACATTTCTGGTATATGAAAAACATGTTTTTCAATGGCAAAAATCAATGAATATTGTAAATGCACAAACAGTAATATCTCCACATTGCAAGGTGCAATTCTGAAATTTTTTGCTTTTTCCTGCTAATCCTAGCATGATAAAGAAGATTCAAAGAGAGTGAGATGCCAGCTCCTTTCATTCAGTCAGTAGCTTCAAACATTTCTGGTATATGAAAAACATGTTTTTCAATGGCAAAAATCAATGAATATTGTAAATGCACAAACAGTAATATCTCCACATTGCAAGGTGCAATTCTGAAATTTTTTGCTTTTTCCTGCTAATCCTAGCATGATAAAGAAGATTCAAAGAGAGTGAGATGCCAGCTCCTTTCATTCAGTCAGTAGCTTCAAACATTTCTGGTATATGAAAACATGTTTTTCAATGGCAAAAATCAATGAATATTGTAAATGCACAAACAGTAATATCTCCACATTGCAAGGTGCAATTCTGAAATTTTTTGCTTTTTCCTGCTAATCCTAGCATGATAAAGAAGATTCAAAGAGAGTGAGATGCCAGCTCCTTTCATTCAGTCAGTAGCTTCAAACATTTCTGGTATATGAAAAACATGTTTTTCAATGGCAAAAATCAATGAATATTGTAAATGCACAAACAGTAATATCTCCACATTGCAAGGTGCAATTCTGAAATTTTTTGCTTTTTCCTGCTAATCCTAGCATGATAAAGAAGATTCAAAGAGAGTGAGATGCCAGCTCCTTTCATTCAGTCAGTAGCTTCAAACATTTCTGGTATATGAAAAACATGTTTTTCAATGGCAAAAATCAATGAATATTGTAAATGCACAAACAGTAATATCTCCACATTGCAAGGTGCAATTCTGAAATTTTTTGCTTTTTCCTGCTAATCCTAGCATGATAAAGAAGATTCAAAGAGAGTGAGATGCCAGCTCCTTTCATTCAGTCAGTAGCTTCAAACATTTCTGGTATATGAAAAACATGTTTTTCAATGGCAAAAATCAATGAATATTGTAAATGCACAAACAGTAATATCTCCACATTGCAAGGTGCAATTCTGAAATTTTTTGCTTTTTCCTGCTAATCCTAGCATGATAAAGAAGATTCAAAGAGAGTGAGATGCCAGCTCCTTTCATTCAGTCAGTAGCTTCAAACATTTCTGGTATATGAAAAACATGTTTTTCAATGGCAAAAATCAATGAATATTGTAAATGCACAAACAGTAATATCTCCACATTGCAAGGTGCAATTCTGAAATTTTTTGCTTTTTCCTGCTAATCCTAGCATGATAAAGAAGATTCAAAGAGAGTGAGATGCCAGCTCCTTTCATTCAGTCAGTAGCTTCAAACATTTCTGGTATATGAAAAACATGTTTTTCAATGGCAAAAATCAATGAATATTGTAAATGCACAAACAGTAATATCTCCACATTGCAAGGTGCAATTCTGAAATTTTTTGCTTTTTCCTGCTAATCCTAGCATGATAAAGAAGATTCAAAGAGAGTGAGATGCCAGCTCCTTTCATTCAGTCAGTAGCTTCAAACATTTCTGGTATATAAAAACATGTTTTTCAATGGCAAAAATCAATGAATATTGTAAATGCACAAACAGTAATATCTCCACATTGCAAGGTGCAATTCTGAAATTTTTTGCTTTTTCCTGCTAATCCTAGCATGATAAAGAAGATTCAAAGAGAGTGAGATGCCAGCTCCTTTCATTCAGTCAGTAGCTTCAAACATTTCTGGTATATGAAAAACATGTTTTTCAATGGCAAAAATCAATGAATATTGTAAATGCACAAACAGTAATATCTCCACATTGCAAGGTGCAATTCTGAAATTTTTTGCTTTTTCCTGCTAATCCTAGCATGATAAAGAAGATTCAAAGAGAGTGAGATGCCAGCTCCTTTCATTCAGTCAGTAGCTTCAAACATTTCTGGTATATGAAAAACATGTTTTTCAATGGCAAAAATCAATGAATATTGTAAATGCACAAACAGTAATATCTCCACATTGCAAGGTGCAATTCTGAAATTTTTTGCTTTTTCCTGCTAATCCTAGCATGATAAAGAAGATTCAAAGAGAGTGAGATGCCAGCTCCTTTCATTCAGTCAGTAGCTTCAAACATTTCTGGTATATGAAAAACATGTTTTTCAATGGCAAAAATCAATGAATATTGTAAATGCACAAACAGTAATATCTCCACATTGCAAGGTGCAATTCTGAAATTTTTTGCTTTTTCCTGCTAATCCTAGCATGATAAAGAAGATTCAAAGAGAGTGAGATGCCAGCTCCTTTCATTCAGTCAGTAGCTTCAAACATTTCTGGTATATGAAAAACATGTTTTTCAATGGCAAAAATCAATGAATATTGTAAATGCACAAACAGTAATATCTCCACATTGCAAGGTGCAATTCTGAAATTTTTTGCTTTTTCCTGCTAATCCTAGCATGATAAAGAAGATTCAAAGAGAGTGAGATGCCAGCTCCTTTCATTCAGTCAGTAGCTTCAAACATTTCTGGTATATGAAAAACATGTTTTTCAATGGCAAAAATCAATGAATATTGTAAATGCACAAACAGTAATATCTCCACATTGCAAGGTGCAATTCTGAAATTTTTTGCTTTTTCCTGCTAATCCTAGCATGATAAAGAAGATTCAAAGAGAGTGAGATGCCAGCTCCTTTCATTCAGTCAGTAGCTTCAAACATTTCTGGTATATGAAAAACATGTTTTTCAATGGCAAAAATCAATGAATATTGTAAATGCACAAACAGTAATATCTCCACATTGCAAGGTGCAATTCTGAAATTTTTTGCTTTTTCCTGTTAATCCTAGCATGATAAAGAAGATTCAAAGAGCGTGAGATGCCAGCTCCTTTCATTCAGTCAGTAGCTTCAAACATTTCTGGTATATGAATAACTGTTTTTCAATGGCAAAAATCAATGAATATTGTAAATGCACAAACAGTAATATCTCCACATTGCAAGGTGCAATTCTGAAATTTTTTGCTTTTTCCTGCTAATCCTAGCATGATAAAGAAGATTCAAAGAGAGTGAGATGCCAGCTCCTTTCATTCAGTCAGTAGCTTCAAACATTTCTGGTATATGAAAAACATGTTTTTCAATGGCAAAAATCAATGAATATTGTAAATGCACAAACAGTAATATCTCCACATTGCAAGGTGCAATTCTGAAATTTTTTGCTTTTTCCTGCTAATCCTAGCATGATAAAGAAGATTCAAAGAGAGTGAGATGCCAGCTCCTTTCATTCAGTCAGTAGCTTCAAACATTTCTGGTATATGAAAAACATGTTTTTCAATGGCAAAAATCAATGAATATTGTAAATGCACAAACAGTAATATCTCCACATTGCAAGGTGCAATTCTGAAATTTTTTGCTTTTTCCTGCTAATCCTAGCATGATAAAGAAGATTCAAAGAGAGTGAGATGCCAGCTCCTTTCATTCAGTCAGTAGCTTCAAACATTTCTGGACGTTTTTCAAGGGCAAAATCAATGAATATTGTAAATGCACAAACAGTAATATCTCCACATTGCAAGGTGCAATTCTGAAATTTTTTGCTTTTTCCTGTTAATCCTAGCATGATAAAGAAGATTCAAAGAGAGTGAGATGCCAGCTCCTTTCATTCAGTCAGTAGCTTCAAACATTTCTGGTATATGAAAAACATGTTTTTCAATGGCAAAAATCAATGAATATTGTAAATGCACAAACAGTAATATCTCCACATTGCAAGGTGCAATTCTGAAATTTTTTGCTTTTTCCTGCTAATCCTAGCATGATAAAGAAGATTCAAAGAGAGTGAGATGCCAGCTCCTTTCATTCAGTCAGTAGCTTCAAACATTTCTGGTATATGAAAAACATGTTTTCAATGGCAAAAATCAATGAATATTGTAAATGCACAAACAGTAATATCTCCACATTGCAAGGTGCAATTCTGAAATTTTTTGCTTTTTCCTGCTAATCCTAGCATGATAAAGAAGATTCAAAGAGAGTGAGATGCCAGCTCTTTCATTCAGTCAGTAGCTTCAAACATTTCTGGTATATGAAAAACATGTTTTTCAATGGCAAAAATCAATGAATATTGTAAATGCACAAACAGTAATACTCCCACATTGCAAGGTGCAATTCTGAAATTTTTTGCTTTTTCCTGCTAGATCCTAGCATGATAAAGAAGATTCAAAAGAGATGAGATGCAGCTCCTTTCATCAGTCAGTAGCTTCAACATTCTGGACG